>NC_067491.1:6317026-6577026 GCF_947179515.1 Apodemus sylvaticus
ATGCCGCTTCCAAACATACACTGCCTTTCGGTGTCGTGTGGAAATCCTTAGGACATTGTGTCAGACATGGTTCCTTTAGGATTCTGAGAATTCTGATCTCAAATTCTTCCCGTGTCTTCCTAGTTTCCAGTCATACATATCCGATTACTCTCCTGTAGGGAAATAAAAGGGGGAATGGAAAACAACCGGGTTCCTGGGTTCAGGAAATCCCATTTACCTTTTATGTGCTTTTTAAAAGAAAAACCACGATAAGGGATATACTCATACCAAACATTCTATAATCATCTCAGTGAATGGTGCAGATACCGATGGTAAACTCACAACAAAGTGCAGAAACCTGCTCTTGACTAAACATCTGCCCACCAGAAAATCCTGGTCATCTGGTTTTGGGTGGCTCTGGAGGTCCAGTGTTGGGGGTGTCTAGGTTACCAGTTTATTGTTTTGCTCAGGAGATGCTGTAATGTCAGAGTGTTCGCTGAGCTAATCCCCAAATCAGACGAGTCTGTCTTGGGGCTTCTTTGGGTCTACTTTCAGTTAGAATCAAGCTCCCCCCATCAACAGCAACTTTGACCCTTATCTTGGGTTGGGGTTTGATCATGAGAGTGGAGCCTGTTATGGGTATATCCACCAGAGAAGGCTGCTTGGATATGGGTTTAAGCCAACAGAAAGCCTTTATTAGCCAGCTGGTGACTACACTGGCTGCTCCGGATCCCAGTGTAGCCCCCAAGCCTTTCTCAGGATGAGCTTTTAAGCACAAAAACCACATTCTGGGTTGATGTGCTTCAGCTAACAAGAACAGTTAGCCAGGAGCAGAGCTACAGAAGCTAAAAAGCAAGGTTAGTACATTTTGAGACTTTTCCCAGAACTGTGTGGACTTTGATGGATTAGGTCTTTGTTTTAGTTTTGGCAGGTGGTGCTGTCTCCATGCTGAATTTTACAGCCTGAGTGGCACTTCCATCATGGAGTCCGCCGTGCTAAGGTCCAGGGTCTGTTACAGAGTCTTCATGAATAGGATTAGTGTTCTTTAAAAAGGACCCAGAAAGCTGCCTGGTCTACCATCTAAGGAAAGGGATCAAATTGCCTACACCAGCCCTGAATCTCCCAGGGCCTTGAATGTAGACTTCTCAGTCTTCAGAGGCAAACCTGTATTGTTTATAAGCTACTTAGCTTATGGTATTTGGTCACAGCAACTTGAACAGAGGCTATTACCAAAACTATAGGAAATATATTTGTATAGATGTTATAGTCAGTAGTCGCTAGGATCCATGTGTGTGATTTCATTTTGTGTTAACAGCTCTCTGAGGCAGAGACTATTCTGTTTATTTTATAAAGAAGCTAAAACTTAGGCTTAGGTCACTTCCTCATGGACACACAGCTAGGAAGCGGCTGAAGACAGGTTTCAGCTTTTCTGAGATGAAATTATTTAGCATCCCCTTAGTGTCTCCTTGGTTAAGCCAGAATATTCTGCATTTCATGGTAGAATTAAGCATTCATGCCTAAATACTTCATGTTGTTAATGCTGCTGGGTAAGAATAAGACCACGATTATGATTTTTGAGGCAAATTTGAAGCAGGTCTTATTAAATATTACCCAGGATGATGGATGTTGGCTGGCCAGGTCCATCTTGGGATTTCCAGAGAATGGGACCTAATTACATTAGACAGGAGCTTATAAAGGCAAAATTCACAAGGCTACATACTCCCTGCCTTCATCCAATCAAGGGTAAGCATACATTAAAAAATTTATTTATTTTATGGATGAGTACACTTTTACTCTCCAGACACACCAGAAGAGGGCATCGGATCCCATCACAGATGGTCGTGAGCCACCATGTGGTTGCTGGGAATTGAACTCAGGTTCTCTGGAAGGTCAGTCAGTGCTGAGCCATCTCTCCAGCCGGTAAGCATACATTTTGACATAACTTCCTGCCTACGTACCTCCCGCCTGCTTGTGACCAAGCACATCCTGTGCAGTTGGGGCAACCTACTTCATTTACAGAGGTGAAAATGTGTGGCTTGTATCTTACATGGACAGCAGCCCCCAGAATTCCAGGAAGTTCTCTGTCCTTAGGCAAGTGAGGCTTACAGGTTAGAGGCTTTGTTGTTCAATAGATCTCTTAAACACAGCAATTTAAACTTATCACAAACACTATCCAAGAGATGGAGGGGCTTCAGTCTTGTTCAATTGTTGGAAGGTGTTTCCAGTTAAAAATTAAAAAAACCAAGATGCCCGAAACCTGTGAGCTTTGACTATATTGGTCATCACTCTGGTCAACATTTAATGGGAAAAAAATTGAGTAGGCAGCCATTTGGTTACAAATAATGGAAAATTCTAGCCACAATGTCTCACCCCAAATTAAAATTCTCATCATTTCATCACGAAAGGCTGAGAAGTCCCATAATGCACTACAGGGTCCCAGACCTCCATCCTTGACAAGGAGCCTTTTCTTCAGGCTGCTCAATTTTGAGCAAGAAGGCTTATTTATTTATTTATTTTTATTTTTATTTATTCAACCTCTTTTCTGAGGAAGATATCTTCAGTTCTATGACCCGAGGGGCCCTTATCCTGGGCTGTTTGTTGAGGACTGTTTGTCCAGATGTTGCCTGGCTTCTCTCTCCCACTTCCTCCTTGGCGGAAAGCAAGACCCAGTCACAGTTCTGACCATTCACTAGCTGTATACTTATGACCATGGTCTCGTGGTGCCTGGGGTGGGGGTGGGGTCATCTTCCTCAGCCTCATGCTCCAGCCACATGAGTTACACTAAGTCCACCTCGGTAGGAGCTGCTTGACCCAGAGAAGGGGCTGTCTGCGGCTTGCCCTGGGAGGACACTGGGGGAAGATCTGCAGAATGGGTTTAAAGATGATCAGCATCACCACACCATAGAAGCCCGGAAGGAGAACTGGGGCATGGAAGGCCAAGTCAGGAGACAGTATTGCTATTAGCTATGCTAATCCAAAAGAATATGCAGAGAAGAAAACCCACATCCAAGGTCGGAGGAAATTAGAAGTGTTTCCTTTCTTACTGTTCTTTGGGAAGGAGAGCAGAATTGTAGGGGCTGAAGAAAAAGGGTGGGTTGTAGGTGAAGGCAGCTGTCTGGGCGGCCGGGGCGGGGACGGGGGGGGGGGGTGTGTGGTCGGCGCGGCAGCGGCTGCTGCTGCTGCTGTGGTGGTTAGTGGGCTGCATGGAAGGGATACTGGGTAAAGGTGATAAGAGAAGGCACAGGTCAGGGGTCAGTCAGCCCTGAAGCTTACGTCTTACATGGTTGTCTGATGAACCACTGGGACAATGAGGAGCCTGTGTCTGAACAGCAAACGACCTGCTTCTGGAATCCTGCCGAAGCCATTGTTAGAAGCTCTGCAGTCACCAGGCTTTCCGATCCGCTTGGTGGAAGGCGTCCTCAGTCTCCCTACGCCTCCCCCTCTGGGTGTTTAAAATGGAGACATTTCCCATCTTGTTGCTCCCAGAAACGATGTTTTGTGTCCCAATGAGACGATGCGGTTCTTGGAATTCCACGGAGGGAGGGAAGAGCTATGCAAATTCACTGCGTTGTCGTAGTCATGGCACGTGACTGAGCAGAGAGCTCTAGTTACTACCCAGCCCTGCAAAGCGGGAGGTTAGACGTGCTCCTCCCGGCACAGGACTTCCTGTGGGCTAAGGATGTAGCTCAGTGGCGGAGGGCTTGCCTAGTCAGGATGAGTGAGGCTCTATATCCAGTCTCTGTATGGAGTAAAACCAATCAATTATCACTCAAACATCTCCTCCCAAATAAACCATCCTACTCTTTGTTATGGTTTCTGTGGTTTGGGTGAAACACCTTGACCAAAAGCAACAGAGGAGGAAAGTGTTTATTTTATACTTTCTTCCATATCACTGTTCGTTATTGAAGGAAGTCAGGACAGGATCTCAACTGTGGCAATAACCCAGAGGCCGGAGCTGGTGCAGAGACCATGGTGGGATATAGGCATAGGTATGTAGAGCCTTTATATCTGTCTGTCTTTGAGTGAAATGTTTCAGCAAAGCCTTTGCTATGTTTGGGTCAATTAGTAGAGGTGGAGAAATCATTTTGAGATGGTTTGAACCTTGAGGAAATGTTTCTTTAGAGAAGCTGCACTTGGTACTACGTGAGAACTCGAAGCAGCACCAATCTGGCTCCTAGGACACTCCTGGCAAACCTGGAGTTCTTTCTTTTGATTGTGGCCAGCCATGTTGGAAGGGCCTGAGATTTGTGAGGGTTGTCTGCCCTCACAGGCAGCTTGGGCCAGATAACTTTGGTAGTTGGAACCTTTCCCAGTCCTGATTAACCTTGTATGATGTTTGAACAAGGTATCTGGAGTGAGCTAGCTGGGCGTCAGTCTTTTTCAAGGAGGCTGAACCTCGGCTCCTGTGGGAAACGAAGCTTAGCATCTTGGAGAACTTCTCTCTCCACTATGGCACCTACTACCTACATCCATCAATAGAGGGCGCTGCTTACTGGCCTGCTCCTCATGGTTTCCTCAGTTTGCTTTCTTACAGAACCCCGGACCACACCAGTCCAGGGATGGCCCCACCCATAATAGGCTGGGCCGTCCTAAACCGCTCCTTAAGAAAAATGCTCTACGGACTTGCCTGCAGCCAGATCTTATGGAGGCAATTTTTCAATCTAGGCACATTCTTCTCAGATCACTCTAGCTTGTGTCAACTTGACATAAAACTAGCCAGCACTCCCTGACAAAATCTGACAGAGCAGAAGGGAGGAACCAATATTGCCAAACTAGCTCAGAGAGCTAGATGGTGGCTGGGCGCCTAGGTGGGCTTCGGCCGCCTTTGAGCATTCATGTTCCTCTTCCCGATACCCTCTCCCCTTTGGTTTGGGGCTTGCAGTCGTACCTGGTGACGCCTGGTCTGGAGGCGCCTGTACCTGTCTCCCCAGTGTGCCTAGCAAGAGCGCCAGCTGCTGGCCACATGTAAGAAACATTCCTCTTTGTAAATCTTGCAAACAGTGTCAAGATGATATTTTAAAGCTCTTGTATGAGTTTAAGGCAGCAGGCATGGACCTTTCAAAGACTGTTACTACGCTCCAGATGCCGACTTGGACGGAATCGACACCTGGCAAGCTGACGAGTTTACAGCTGTAACCACTAATGCATTGGATTTGAATTCGGTGCTGGGCGAGGATGGGGCGCTGAACAACTTTGTGATCTATGCAAATGCCAGCAGCCTTCCTGTCCCTGTCCGGGCTCGTGGTGCACAGGCTGCTCCGTGAACGCCACAGGGTCCTGTCTAGCGTGCACATGCATTTATCAATCAAGAATGTGCTGGAGAAGTTGCTCAAGCGCTGAGGGACCCCGGCTAGAAAACAGACCCGCGGCAAGTATTGCCTGGGCTTGGCTTCGTTTGGATTTGGAAGAATATGCCCAAGACGCACAAGGTTCAGTGTGCAGACCATGTGCCATCCACGGGAAAGGGAACACTGCACGTATCTTACTCTGTCAGAAAGCATGAGGCTGTCGACTGACCCCTCATCCACAGCTGAGCGCACATTGCCCAGTTTGAGCTGGAAGGGGACGCGGTAGGAAAACACGCTGCTTGCTCTCTGAGCTGTGCTGCGGGAAAGGCCGCCTGGGAACCAGCTCACATTGTGGTCCACGCTCCAGCAGACTGGGGGCAGCCGCCTGGCGCCCGCCAACAAGCAGTGAGGCCCCGTGAGAACCTGGTCCCGTTCAGCTTTGCCCTCCAGCTGCCCACACAAATCTCAGCAACTGGTCACGCAGGGCACGAGATCGATGCTTCTCTTGGCATTTGTTGTAAGGGAAGAGGTTGTACTAGAATCAAAAGCTTTTTATCCAGCCAACTGCCAGGTTCCAATAAAAGCACTGAACCCCCCCCCCCCCGCCCCCAAAAGCCTTAGTTTCATGTGACATCATATCTGAGAAAATCGACTTAATTAGGAAAAAAAATTCCTTTTCTGTACATGTTATGTGTGCTGACCAGAAGGTAATTGCAAAGCTAAATCGTTCAATGACCTGACAGTGTTTTTTCTGATCACCGGTGTAGTAAAGAAATATTTTCCAGTGACAAGATTGCAAATATTCTACATTTCTGAACCTGTGTGCATCTGGGGTGTGTATACTATGGTTCTTTTTGGTTATTCTTTAATTCTTTATCAGTTGCAATTTTTTACTTTGCAAGGGCATTGTGGGTAATTTATGTTGTTTTGACAGTTTGATTTTCTGCTATAATTTTCAATTCTGCACATAGAGTTGTACAGACTACTGTTTAGACAAACGACATGGAAATATAGAGGTTATCTTTGTAAAATGATTCATATTTCAAAATAGGGTCTTCTGTAAAAAAAAAAAAAAACCCCAACACACCACATTGCTATTAAATCACACTTTTTATATTACTTTTTTTCCTTGACTGAGGTTTGTTGAATTTACTATTGTAACATATTTCCAAAAACACATTAGTTAAATGGGGCTGAAAATCATGCACGCATATTTTATGGAAAAAATGTGTAGGTATATTTTCAATTTTAAGCTATAAACTCTAGCTTTCCATGGATGATTAAAATATTCTGGCCCATTTAAAATGAACTACATAATAAAAGTGGTGTGCAATAATAATTTTACAATGCTTAATAATATAAAGTGCTATATCTGAAAATGCCCTTTAAAAGGTTTTATGCATAATTCAAATACTTCTGTATAGAAAATGAGTGATGGGCGAGTTAAGAGCTGATAAAATAATTTAAAAATAGGGGCAGAGATTTCTGCCTCTGCTATAGAAGCGAGAAGCAGCAACGTGTTCAAATGTCTTTGGCTGTCAGCGAGGGGCAGAGAGCTAGGGCAGTGTGGCACAACAGAGACACATTAGGTCCAAACTTTCTCTAATATAGGTTTTCTAACTTAAAAAACAGAGGGCACAAAGGGCTTCTGAAGTTTCCCGAATATGCTTCTTAGTGTCAATTCTTGCCACCAAAGACATTTTGCCCTTGCTCACACAGGAGAGGGACGTTCAGATCTTCAACCAGGGAACTTCCAGGAGTGCCTTCAACATGTAAACTAACCCTGGGGTCTCCTCCACCCTGCCAGAGAGGGAGGATCTGAAGCAAGGTTTCCAGCATTCTTGTGCTGCTTCTTAGTTAGTCCCGAGAGGCAGAAGACAGAAGAGCCAGGTAGAGGGAGAATCAGCATGTGTTTATTAATGAGGGCTGAACTATTTATTCTGGATCTTAGAACTATCCAAAAGATCATCTGAAGAGACATGGCAAATCAAGCCCCAGAAGGAACAGCTTAATTACAGTGGAAATTACCACATTTTCTCTCTCTCTCTTCTCTCTTCTCTCTCCTCTCTCCTCTTTCTCATCTCTCTTCTCTTCTCTCTCTCCTCTCTTCTCTCTCCTCTCTTCTCTCTCCTCTCTTCTCTCTCTCCTTTCTCCTCCTCCTTCTCTTCCTCTTCCTCCTCCTTCCTTCTCTCTCTCCCTTAAGTCATGGTAAAATTCTGGTGGGTTTAAAAAAAATGACAAAAACCAATGACTAGACATTTTATTACATCTAGGAATTGAATATCCTGGTTACTTTGGTATAAAAAGCTAATATGCTTTTCCCCCCATAGGTTTTATTTATTTTAACATTATTTTTGTTTGTGCTAATCAGTGGTTTTCAACCTTTGGGTTGCAACCCGTTTTGGGGGTGGGGGTGTCAAATGACCCTTTCAGAGGAGTCTCCTAAGACTATCAGAAAACACTATAAGGAACTGTATTTACGGGGGTCACAGTATCAGGAAGGTTGAGAACTGGTGGTGCTGATGAAGGTTTTGGTTGTATTTTCTGGATCTTTTGAGTCCGAGCCTTTAATCTTTGATTGTAACTCATTCTTTCAGTTACCAGAATTGTTAAAGTCAGAGCGCAGGTTCTGGTACTTCTAACAACCCGGCCTGGACCATCCATCCTTGGTAGTGCGATCAAACAGACAGCAGCAGCAGAAGGCAGAGGAAGGAGGTTTAGTCAACATGGCCACACTGGGAAGAGCAACAAATGGCCCAGTGATGTCTCCGGCCATCTTTGCCTTCTTGACATTAGTTTACATTTGAACGTAAGCAAGAGGAGTGTATAATGAAGCAGTCCCTGTCACGGCAGGGTTCCGCCTCAGACGCTGACAGGTTGTCAGAACTGTGTGACACTCACTCTCCTGCTAGTTGTAGCCATTTTCTCTTCCCAGCATGAGATTCTTAGAGGCACTATTAGGAGGTGTGGCCTTTTTGGAATAGGCGTGGCCATGTAGGAGGAAGTGTGTCACTGTGTAGGCGGGTCCTGAAGGCACCTACTGCTCAAGCTCCACCCAGTGCCTAGGGGGAGAGCCTCCTCTTGGTATTCAGACTGAAGCTAGTCTCCCCCTGGCTGCCTTTGGGTTAAGAGGCAGAACTCTTGCCTCCTCTAGCACCATATCTGTCAGCATGATGCCATGATCCCCATCACAATAATGGACTAAACCTCTGAAACTGTAAGCCAGCCCCAATTAAATGTTGTCCTTTATAAGAGTTGCCTTGGTCATGGTATGTCTCTTCATTGTAATGAAACCTAGCAAGTTCCAATGTTTTTTGGAAGGGTGTCCCTCATTTCAAGGGAGGGATACATGTACATCTTTAGAACATTCTGATGGACAAGGTGGACAAAGGGAACATAGATGGGCCTGTCCTATGCTCTGAGATCTTCTTCTGGACTTGCCTTCTTGCTGACTTTGGTGTCTGTGTATGTTAAGGAATCTATTACCATCACTTCCTTGGGGCTAATTATGACAAATTAGTCATTATGACTAATTATGACTTTCTCTATAGTGCTTAATGTGTCTACCATATAACCCCTGTACCTAAGGCTCAGGGAACATTGAGGGAAGCGGGTTGGGAGTCCAGATAGGACCATGAGTCAGAGAACCAGGAGTCTTTTGTCAAGAGTGTGCTTTCTAGGTGTGACAGAAGCCACACCCATGAAATCTCAACATTGATTTCCTAAACAAGACCCGAACAACTCCAACCACAGTTGACACCCCAACATTGATGTCGGAATCTCATGAGACCCCCTCCCCCTTAGCTGAAAAGACACAGCAGTGAACAACCTCTGGAAAAAGAACTAATTTTCCTCAGTAATGAGCTCCTACTGGCTATCTAATGCCAAGTGGTCAACCCTAGGAACTTATATATAAGGTGACCCTGAACAGACTCAGCACATTGTAGATATATATCTATTTGTTTATATGTATATGCAACAGCATGACTAAAGAAGAAGAGGCTGTAAATTCGGGAAAGGAGGGAGAGGAAAGGGAGGAATTGGAAAAATATTATTATTATTGTTGTTGTTGTTGTTGTTGACAGATGCTCACTATGAAGGCCTGGCTAACCTTGAACTCACAGAGATCCACTTGGCTCTGGAGTACCAGGAATAAACACATGTGCTACCATGCCTGTCTGTAATTATAAACTGTGGTACTTAAAAAGAATTGTTGATACAGCCCCATGGGAATAACAAAAATGTTGGCCACCCAGACGCCTCAAGACTCTCAAGGACTAAACCATCAACCAAGGGGTACACATAGGTCCAGCCAAAAATATGGCAGAGGAAGGCCTTGTTGGGCATCAGTGGGAGGAGTGGTCCTTGGTCAGGTGAAGGCTCAAGAGATGCTCCAACAAAGGGAAATTGAGGAGGGGGAGGTAGGAGTGGATCAGGTGGAGGGGCATATACTTGGAGGCAGGGGGTGGGAGGAGGGGTTGGGGGTTTTGGGGGAGGGGGAAACAGCATTTGAAATGTAAATGAAGAATATATTCAATAAAAAAGTAGAATTGTCAATCGAAGGGCTAGGGAAGTAGCTCAATTGGTAAAGTGTTCTTGTCTTGCAAGCCTGAGGACCTGAGTTTACGCTCTTGAGCGCATATATATATATATACATACATCATACATACATACATACCAGGCCTGCCGATGCTAATGGATTAGCTTTGTAATCCCAGTGCAGCTGGGGGTGCTGTGCAGGAGTGGCTGTGGGTGGTGTTGGGGGATGGATACTTGTGCATCTTTGTAGCTTGCTAGCCACCTAACCTAGCCTAACTAACCAACAAGCTTCAGGCCAGTGGAAGGCCACAGGAGGCTGACCTCCATGTTTGTGGAGTCATGTCAGGGTCCACATCCACACAGATGAGTCCACATGAGCAAGTGGCTCCTGAGAGGACAACGAGGAACAACTTAACCCTGGAGAAATTTCAGTACTGCTTACATATATTCCAATGCGGCTTGCTGGACTTTAGTCCGTTTTGGTGGAGGGTGGCTTTGTTTCCTTGTATATGACATTCTCTCTTAAAGTTATTCAATGATCCTCAGCCAACTTTGAACCAGCACTGAGAAAAATTTACTGGTAATGTGTTCTGGTTTACCTTCCCATTGCTGAGACAAGCATCACAACTAGAAGCAACGTGGGGAGGAAAGGGTTAATTTTCCTTTCCAGTTGTAGTTCATCATGAAGGAATTTGGGGAGTCAGGGCAGGAACTCAAGGTATGAACATGAGGAGGATCAGATGCAGAGGCCACGGAGGGGGGGGTGAGGGGGAGGGAGGTCGGGGAGGGGGGCACTGCTTACTGGCTTGCTCTTGCTCTTCATGGCTTGCAATTTTTTTTTTTTTGCAACCCAGGACTATCTGCCCAAGGCTGGTACTGCCCAGGGTGGGCTGGACCCTCCCATATCAAGCATTAATCAAGACAATGCACTATAGACTTGCCTACAGGCCATCCGATGGAGGTATTTTTCTCAACTGTGGGTCTTCCCAGGTGACTCTAGCTTGTGTCAAGTTGACAAAAAAACAGTAACCAGAACACAAAGCTTTCCCCTCCCCCATCCTCTTGTCTTTTATCCCGGTTTTATTTGTTTTACCCAGAGCAACATCCGAGGAAAGCATCCCGTGAGTAGAAATAAATACTTGCCGGGTGATGACTTCCGATTAGATAGGGTGTGTCCTGAAGTCAGCACTTAAACAAGACCAGTGCCCAGCTCTACCCTGGGTAGCGGTGACTGATCTGGTAGAGAAAGCATCCACAGCAGAGAGGGCCAGGTGACAGGTCCCCGGGGTGTTGCTCTACACCTGTGATTCCCAATTTACATACATTACTTTGGAGCTGACTGAATAATAGTGGGATGGTTGGCTGGCGACAGAAAGATGGGGAAAATGATAAATACATGCAGGAGAGATTTGGAGGGATTTGTATCAGCTTTGTAACCAGACCTACACTTGGGAAATAAACAATGTTGCTAAACAATGATCATTTCTCCCGAGGGCTAAACTAATGAACAGAAGTAAAAATAAATAGCACTGAACTAACTAGGGCAGTAAGACTTCTAAAAGAACACTCTGCGGGAGGGAAGGGGCGCCATCCTCTGATGCTGCCTACATAACAAAAAGCCACAATTCACCTGAGCAACAGCATTAGGCTAATCACGCCCAGCTAGCCGGACAAAATGTTTAGTTCTATCCAATTTATTGACTCTTTCCTCCCAAGTTTCAAAGGAAGCATCAATATTTGTTTACATGTCAAGATTTTATATCCCCAAGCTGTTAAAAAGAGCAAAAATTTAAAATACAGTTTGGGTTGGAAAATGATTAGAAAGGCTTCAGTTCAGCGTGTGTGTTGGCTGTGTAATAAACCCTTGAGACCTAGAGATATTGCCTTGTAAGACAAGAATGACAAGGAAAAGCATTAGCTTAGATAGCAATGTCTCTGCCAAAGGCTCAGAAACTTTTAACTCTTCAGCTAAAAAAAAGGGCCAAGCCATTGCTCATCTTCTATTGTTATAGAAGTCATAGTGAAAAGGTATTTTTATTTCACCAGGGTCTTAGTTACGATTTTATTGCTGTGAATAGATACAATAGTTTATGAAGCAACTTGTTATGGAGGAAAACATTTACTTGGGGCTGGCTTACAGTTCATAGGTGTAGTCCATTATCATGGTAGGAAGCATGGCGGCCCGCAGGCAGACGCGGTGCTGGAGAGGAAGCCGAGAGTTCTTCATCTGGACCCAGAGGCAGCAGGAAGAGAGCGCGAGCCACTGGCCTGGCTTGAGCGCCTGAAACCTCAAAGCCCACCCTCCTGTGACTCACTTCCTTCAATA
This sequence comes from Apodemus sylvaticus, assembly GCF_947179515.1. Taxonomy (NCBI): domain Eukaryota; kingdom Metazoa; phylum Chordata; class Mammalia; order Rodentia; family Muridae; genus Apodemus; species Apodemus sylvaticus. Next base: position 6,329,159 of record NC_067491.1, read on the forward strand.
AGGCCACATCTCTTAATAGTGCTACTCCCTATGAGCCTATGGGGGCCATTTTCATTCAAACCAACACAAGACCCCATCTCAAAAAACAGATATATATTAAAAAAAAAAAAAACCAAAAATCAAAACTCTAATGAATAATCAAAACCATCCGAACTATTTTCTGTCTTGACCAGCCCATTCAGTTATGGTTGTGAGAGTTCTGTGAATCGCTGGCAATGTGGTAAATTCTTGTTTGCAGTGGGCAGGGCTGATGTGGATTCTTTAGGATAACTGAGGACACTTCTGCTCCTAGAAGAGGGAAGAGCGCTTACTCAGCCCCCTTCAAATGGTTAGCGGAACTCACAGCGCTGCCCGTGGCTTTCTTTCTGGGATCCTTGGCGACGGCTCCATTCCTTGCCGTATTCTAGGGTCACATAGGTGTTCTAGATCGTTGCTGCTCAAGGTCAGCACTTCTCCCACCCTTCCCACCCTGCTGGAGGCTCAGGGAGTTCTGAGGAAGAAGAGGCAGGAAGGAAGAATGTGGGAGTGGGAGGATGGATAAGAATGTTGTGAAATGCTGTCTCCTGGACATGAAATGCCTGATGTACCAAAGAACAGCCATGGTTAGCCACACAGGACCTGCACAAAATTGAGCCCATCAGCCTCTCATGGGTGGAGAAGCGGCTTATTGGCCCCGCCCCTTCCGGAAGAAGAGTTAATGGTTGCTGGGGGGAGGGGAGTCATATTCCTTTGTGGAGTAGCCAATAATTTGCACCCATGCTTATTCAGACAGATCTATTTAATGCAGTGGGGCACACTGATATACAAAGACGTAAAAGTGGGAGGGGGAAGGGCACAAGAGAAGATGACGGGTGGGATTTGATTAAAGTATGTGATATATGTTAATGGTATACATATGATATATGTTAGTGCTATATTAACATTAATGTATGATATATTAACATATATGGCATATTAGCATATCATATGTAAATGCATATCATATATTAACATATGCCACATCAACTCCAATGTTGTCTGTGTGACATGACAGTACATTGTTAAGGCGGATGGGAGAAAAATGCCCCTCGGGGCTAGGCTCCCTGGAGGTCCCTGGCAGTGTGCCCACCTCTGGCCTTAAAAAGGGCCTTGATGTTCTCCAAAGATACTGTGCTTCCTGGGTTATGGGTTCTGCACTGTGTCTTTCTTCTTCTTAATTCTTTATACAGTACAATCTCAGCCTACAAGCTGGTTAATTGAAAAGAGGATGTGTCAATTACACCTACTGCTTCCAGTCCTTTACTCAATGAACAACTCATGTTAAATCTTAATGAAAGAAGGTCTTAAAATACTTTTCATCAGGGTCCGTCTTTATTACTAGCCTTAGCAAAGGTAGTGCACAAAGATTATGAGACATTAGGGAATGCTATAAATAGTTTATAACAAAAAGAACACAATATAAAAAAATATAAGACTACTGATGAGCTATTGCTTTATACAGGTACTTATGATAAAATAGATAACAGATGGATAAAAGAATTGAAGGGCAAAAGGTCCTATAATATTCTTTACATAATAGAGATAAATTAGCTTGAGTCAGACCAACTTGGTGTTTGCTGTCTCGGGCAATACAGAGGGGTCTTGTAATGAATATGTGCTCATTCTTAAAACATTTTGACTTTTGGTGGCAGAAGAAGGCTTATAGCATACAAATTGGTCTAAAAACCCAGGTTCTCCTATTGATTATTAACACAACTTTAAGTAACCACAGGTTAGACTCAAACACCACATGTCTAAGGTTTATGTCCTAAGTCTGCTTTTAATCATAGTTCATAGAACAAGAGTTCCTAGGGGTATCATGTCATGTCTACTTACTGTTCTAATTAAGATAAAAATGTACCTTGTTTAGCAATTGTTTGAGTGTTTCTGGAGGTGTGCCAACCCTAACCTGTTCCTCAGTATACTATAAAAATGCCTGGCTAAAAAGTAAAATTACAGCAGATTCAAACCGCTTCTGGTATGTCTGTCTGTCATTACCTCACTGCACCTGTGCCTTCCTGAGTACCAAAGCCCTAATTTTCCCACGGCCGTAACTTCTCTGGCTGGGTCAGTCCATGGCAAACATACATGATATATTAATATATATATGATATATAAATGCACATCATATATTGACATATATGATATATAGTAATATATATGATATATAGATGCATATGATATATTAACATATATGATATATATATATATATATATATATATATATATATATATATATATATATATATATACTATTGGTAGAAAAGTTCAAAAACGTCACCCTTTTTGACCCAACCAGTCGCCGAGGTTGAAGTGGCCACTCCTGGTTGTGTGAGCTGCTCTTTTCATTTTCCTTTCTTTGTTTCTTTACCTCCAACTCCAATTCCCATTTTCTATAACAGGTCTTTCCTTGGGGACACGTGGAGGAGCATGGGGTGGGGGGGAAGGAGGACAGGAAGGAGGTGGCTGGAAGGAATTTTGAACTGCGCTGTAGTCACAGAGCAGAAACGGATCCCTGCAAACCCTTGGGGCTCCCTCACAGCGTCTGTCCTCCTCCTCATAGTTACCAGGCGGCCATTTACCGAGTTCACAGTCAGTTCCAGGGAAATAGAGTAGAAACCACTGACCTAAGCTGACCCCAGAGCCATCTCTCTCTCAGCTGTTACTTGGCAGGCAGGCTGTCGGAATCCCTATCAGAAACGCAGCCCGGGTGGGCACAGCCTCCTATCACGGAGCCCTGAACTGCCCTGAGTACGGAAGTTGGACAGTCAGAAAGCTCATCTCAGGTAGCTCGGAGTCCATCATTTTAGAAATTCATTGAAATAAGCAGAAAGAAAAAAATACTGAGTCTTAAAATAAACATATTCAACTCTGTGGGCATTTTCCCTTCTGTGATTAACTTAATTTCCCTGGGAGATGTTTTCCTTTGAAGTTGTGGATGAATTAGACTTTTCCTCTCAGAATCTTAACACGTATCATCTCTGAGGCGCTGTCTACTCTTTGCACTTAGATGCAGTTAGTATTTAATAGTCTGCCTGTCCTTATTGTTACTACAACTGGGACCCTCATAGTTCTGTCTGGAGCATCAGAATATAGGCAATTCTGGGACAATACTTTTTCTAACACATTCCCATAGCCTTGTTTAAGTATCACGTGATGTTTGTTGATCTGAAGTCTGGTCAGGTGACTGTCAAAACCAAAAGGAGAAAGGATGTGACAGAGTAGTAAATTATGACTTGAGCCCAAACAATGACTGTGTGTGTGTGTGTGTGCATGATGCATGTGTGTGGGTATATATGTATATATCTTTATGTGTGTGTGCATGAATTTATGTATATGCATGTGTCTCTGTGTGTGTTTGTGCCTGTATGTAGGTATATGTGCATGTTTATGGGTATATGTTTATATATCTTTCCATGTATATGCATGCACGCATGTGTAGTATGCAAACATGTATCTGTGCACGTGTCTGTGTGACATGGGTACAGTTGCCCTTCACCTATGCCTGTTGTCTATTGTAGTGGACAGCAGTCTGACTGTCTCTCTTTGTGTTTAAGGTGAGGGTGGGATTTAGGTCTGTGGCAGACACAATTACTTGACCTTCATTTCAATGCTATTCTTGTCTTGCGCAAACACTTTTATATGCACACAGTAGACTTCTGTATGCTTAACTGCAGGGACTAAAGTGATGGTTAAGTCTTTATCTCATTCTTGTGACATAGTCTCCTTCTTCTGGAACTCTCCAGAGCTGGTTCTGCTCAACACTATGTTTGGAGAAATCTGCACTGAGTGGGCTTCTGGGAAAAAGACATTTTTGGGCCCCATTGGTATAGCATGAAGATGCACTGGCAATAGTGAAAAGCTGAGAAGAGAGAGGCATGTGGAGACACAAAGACACTGTGTGACTGACTGATAGTGTGAGAAGACACAATGCCAAACCTGGAGCTCTATGATCCACATTACTTTATACGTGTGTGTGTGTGTGTGTGTGTGTATCTCGCGTTCACACGCACACACACATGAGTATGTAGAATATGTGTGCATGTACATGTGTGCATGTATATGTGTGCACATATGTGAGTGCATTTATGAGTGTGCATGTGAGTGTGTGCATGTGACTGAGTGTGCATGTGACTGTGTCCATGTGACTGTGTATGCATGTGTGGTGTGTTTGTGTGTGCATGCATGTGTGCACATATGTGTGCATTTGTGTGTACATGTATTTCTATGGGTGTGTGTACACATATATGTGTATGTATGCAGGTGTGTGTGTGTGTGTGTGCATGCACACATGCATGCACATAAAGATGGAAATGAGAGGTTGATGCTGGATGCCTTCCTTAATTGTTTTAATCTTAGTTTTGAGACAGGTGATTGAACCCAGAGCTGTCTGGACCGTGAGCTCCACAGATCTGCCTGTGCCCACTTTGCTTGCCCAGGGGTTGCAGGCGCGGGCTGCTGAGCCTGGCTTTATGTGTGGGTACTGCTGAGCCTGGCTTTCTGTGTGGGTACTGGCTATCTGAATTCAGGTCCTCAAACCTTTGTGGCAAGCACTTTCCTAGCCGAGTCACCTCCCTTGCATCCCTAGCAGAAATGCTTTTCTTGCCTAAGCCACCATTAAGGTTTTCTTTGATCCACTGCTAAAGCCAAAGGAAAGTGGCATCAAATGGAGAAAGACTTCACCACAAACATGAAGGCATTTAAAAATTAAAACAATGTTTTCTTATACAGATGTTTTGCCTTAGTGTGCGTATCTGTGCACTGTGTGTGTGTGCAGTGCCTACAGGGTCCAGCAGATCTGAAGTTAGAGATCTTTGACACATCAGCAGCTAGGACTAGAATCCCTGTCCTCTGGAGGAGCAGCCTGTGCTTTTCACTGCTGAGCTATCTCTCTAGCTCCATTTTGAGATGTTTGAGGAGTCCAGTTGAAGAGGCAGCTGAGTTCAGAAGGATGGGGTGGTTCTGACCTGGGGGGTACAGCAGAAGTACCCACAGAGGCAGTGGTATCTGCTAATCTCAGTAAAACTGGCAGTAGCAGCCAACTGAGGGGGAGCCCAGGGGATGGCGGATGGGAGGTGCCTCCTATGGAAACAACAGGAAGAGGATGCGATGACTAGTGGCTGATTGGTTAGTTGACACTTTGTTAGTTAGAGAAGGTAGCGTGTCTGTAACAATGTTTCATGGCTCTAGCACAGCAGGCCCCAGGGGCGAGTGGATGGTTCTTCCTCCACGTGATGACTTAGGGGACTGGGAGACTTTCATGTTGGGATTCTGCACTTCCTAGGGACCCAACCGTCATCCACATCTAGCTGATGGACAGGAAAGAAGAGTGCAAAGATGGAGGAGACATGCTCCTCCTCCACCTCCTCCCCCTCCTCCCCCTCCTTCCCCGTCCTCCCCCGCTCCTTTGTTTCTTCTCCTCTGCGTTTTTTTACTTGCAGTGGTGGGGGCCCAATCCTGGGCCTCACACATGTTAGGCAAACTACTGTTAAGCTATGTTCACAGCTTGATGCCAACTTCTTAAAGCCTTGATCCCAAAGTGACTATTTCTTCCTCTGTTCATGGCGAGGAGTTACTTGTCTCTTGTTTGCTTCAGAGGGAGTAGGAACTGTACCTGTGTGGGTGAGCAGATGGTCTCAGGTCCATCTTTAGATCTTAGAGCAGAAGAATAGATTTTGATAGGATTTTTTTTTTTTTTTTTTGCCATAGCCACTGTCTTTTGAAACAGTTGTTTGGGGTAAAGTTGGGGTGGGCAGAAACTTTGCAGAGTGTCAGAGTTCTCAGCTTCCTGGTGGAGTAAGATGGGAATGGGCCAACGATTTGCCCAATCATTTTTCCCATCATTGGCAAGTAAAGGAACTGAGGCAGAGGGAGCATTTTCTCCTCCTTGAAATTATATGTTGGACTCTACGAAAAGCTGAGTAATTGTTTATTGGGATCTCATATGGCTACAGTATTGACTTATGATTTAACAGAAGCCATGTATCAACAGTCTAAATCCTAACAGATGAGTCTGTCAAGTCTTCTTATATTAGCAGGAAGGAAACAAGGCATGTGGTCATTTTCTTTTTTAAAATGTCTATCTGATGACATCGTGGCTTACAACTAAGAGACAGAATTTCAGGAGTAGCAGCGCCTGTCATAAATGCTGCACTATCCACGTAATAAAATGATTTTCCCTGGTAGGACAAACATGGTACTAAGGAGGAAAGAGCCTTGCCTGATAAAATGGCTTTTATTAATCTCCTAATGTTTTTATTTTGTTTTAGAATTATGATCAGCTTCAAGAGAGCAGCAAGCCATTCACCATCAGAGCTAAGTATTACTGCTGTCCAGATATCTTTGGTTAATGCCTGCCGTTTATTTCAAACACAAAATGCCCCATTAAGAAAAATCAGCTATAATGGGCCTGCTTTATTATCAAGAAATTATACCTGTTATGGGAACCTTGCTAATTGTAAGCACTTGGATTTGTTTGGGTGATAAAAATAGATGAAGAAGGTCATTTGTTAGGAGGAGCACTTGGCGTGTGCGCTAGCATCATAAAACTGAAATAAAGTCTGAGAAGGCATGCTCACGGGGCCTGGGACTTGTCTGGGAATAGACTAGACCAGGAGCTGACATGGAATAAGGGATAGTGTGGGGAGCTGCGGACAGGTCTCCCCTCCGCCGTTCCCAGTAGCCAAGCTGACCTTGTATTTTCTTCTCGTGTCACGTGTGAACTGGCTTCAGATTCCAAGACTTTAGACCAGAGGTTCTCAACTTTCCTGGCACTGCCACCCTTGAATACAGTTTCTCATGCTGTGGTGACCCCAACCGTAATTTCATTGCTGCTTCGTAACTGTAATGCTGCTACTGTTGTGAATTGTAATGCAAGTATCTTATATATAGGATATCTGATTCAGTTGATACCTGCTGAGAAAGGGGAGATCCGTTTTCTCCAATGGAGTGTCACTGGGTATAGCAACAACACCCCAGGAGAGGCTTCCTGCTTAGGAGTAGTTGGCCAACTCAAAATGAACTCACTTCCCCCAACCTCCTTTTCTTTCTTTTTTCTTTGAGACAGGGTCTGTACTGGCTGGTTTTGAGTGTCAACTTGACACAGGCTGGAGTTATCACAGAGGAAGGAGCTTCAGTTGGGGAAGTGCCTCCATGAGATCCAGCTGTGGGGCATTTTCTCAATTAGTGATGGGGGGGGGGGAGGGCCCTTTGTAGGTGGTACCACCTTTGGGCTGGTGGTCTTGGGTTCTATAAGAGAGCAAGCTGAGCAGGCCAGGGAAAGCAAACCAGTAAGAAATATCTCTCTATGGCCTCTGCATCAGCTCCTGTTTCCTGACCTGCTTGAGTTCCAGTCCTGACTTCCTTTAGTGATGAACTGCAATGTGGAAGTGTAAGCTCAATAAACCCTTTCCTCCCCAACTTGATTCTTGGTCATGATGTTTGTGCAGGAATAGAAACCCTGACTAAGACAGGGTTCTACTGTGTTGTTCAGGCCAGTCTGGAACTTGTAATCCTGCTTTAGTTTCCCAAGTACCAGGGTTACAGACATGCATCAGCTTGGGTGATGGGTCATCAACTTGATCCATCTTCCTTAACCTAAATGTTCTGGTGTCACCTCTGACTCCTCCTTCCCTCCCTCCCCTCCCCTCCTGTATTTTCTTGTTTTCAATCAGAAGTTTCCCTCTTAATTTCTCCGCTACGTCTGCTCCCACTGATGTAGTCTGGGCCACCACCATTTCTTTCTTTTCTTGTGACAAGGTCTTACTGAGTAGCCCAGGCTAGCCTTAGACTCATAAGTATGCTGTGGGGCTCCAGTTTCCCGACTACTGGGCTTGCAAGTGCGTAGCAGTGCCTGGCTATCATCAGTTCTTGTTTTACATGCTGTAGTCTGCTCATCCAACCTGCACATTCTTAGCATGCCATCTTCCAAGCAAGGATTTTTTTTATTTAATTATTTATATGTGTCCCAGGCTGGCTTTGAACTTGCTATGAAGCAGAAGATGACTTTGAATTTCAGATTTCCCTGCTTCTACCTCCCAAGTGCTGGGATTTCGGGCATACCTGGCTTATGTGGTACTAGAAACCAAACTTAGGGTTTTGTGCAGATGAGGCAAGCACTCTACCAGCAACCCTAGCCTGAAGGAAATTTTTTTTTTTATAATCTTTTGTTTTATAGTGGTTCCCACAACTTTTTATTTTGAAACATTTCAAATCTACACAAAACTTGGATTAAGAGAATTGTAAACACTATTTTGGTCTGCTCCAAAGTGGGTACACATTCATGTTTTAAATGTTAGCCTTTTGGGTAACATTGGTGCAGACATGAGAGCTTCTGTCTCCCCGAGAATGGATCAGGACTCTGCAAATTCCTTATGTAATATTGGATCCTCTTCTTGGGTTCCCTCTTGGGTTCTTGGTAGAGTATCTGGTGTCTTCTTCCACCTTTGAATTTCCTGAAATTTGCCCCATTTCTGTAGTTTTAGGGTGTCACAGGAAAGAGCTAATGGCCGAAGCCACACATAAACGTAAGATGGACACTTGGAGAATCTCAGACTGTGTCAATGGACCCTAACCCTCTTCTGTTTGTTCACAAAGGCAACTGGGTCATATCTGCCCATTTAAAAACTGTGGGTTATGATGCCAACCACTCTAAATGGTGATGGGAAAAGTCACCAGGGGAGCTGTGGTCCTGAGGTGTTAAACACTTTTCCTTGCATACTCAATAATGAGGCCCCTGAAGGAGCCAGTATTTGCTGATGCTCCAACTCCTCTGAGGGATTGGGTCTGTCTGGAGGCAGATGGGCCTGTGGTGGTCCCATCTTGCACTGAGAATCCCCAACACTAAAACCACTGCCCTGCAGGAGGATCTGGGTAGCTATTGCATCAACAGAAGCAAATCAGCCTGGGACAGCACCCACCGAACAGTACAGCGTCTCCATTAGTTTTCATAAAACTTTTATTTAACCTTTTATCACCAGGCATCTGACAATATAAGACCAGGCAAGATGAGCAAGACGAAGGTCTTCTACTGGATGAGGGTTTCAGCTCTGAGGACAGGCAATGAGCCCGGGGGCTAAGAGTGGACTATGTCAGGAAGTCAGTCTACCACACATCTCTGATCAAGTTTTCTTTTTTGATTTATGGGAGAAGTTGGGGACATACCTAGAAATTCCGTGTGTAATTCTGAAATGGTAGTCTTTGAAGGGTTTAGGGAGCACTCCCATTATTTCTACTCCCCCCTTTTTAAAAAAAAATCTTTATTGGGGTTGGAGAGATGGCTCAGTGGTTAAGAGCACTGATTGCTCTTTTGAAGGTCCTGAGTTCAAATCCCAGCAACCACATGGTGGCTCACAACCATCTGTAATGGAATCTGACACCCTCTTTGGGTGCATCTGAAGACAGCTACAGTGTACTTACATATAATAAATAAATAGATCTTCTTTTAAAAACAAATCTTTATTGAGGTGAAGAAACTGAGAGCTATGGTCAGCGCTTGATTTTGTTCCACTGCCTTTCTCACTGTCCAAGAGCCTCCAAGTGGAATCTGCTGGTTCTTAGGGAAGAATTCAAGTGGGAGACACAGACATTATAAATGGAAGTTTATTTAGCAAAGAAAAAGCAAAGTGTATTTGAGAGAGACTGGAGTGGGCTGTCCTAAGGGTCAGGGAATAGGAAGTTCTCTGACTGGGTTTTATGAACACAGGTGAGGTAGGTATGTTTATCAGGTAAAATAATAATGCTTTTTCCCACTCCCAAATTATGATGAGGCCTTTCTTTCTTTCTTTCTTTCTTTCTTTCTTTCTTTCTTTCTTTCTTTCTTTCTTTCTTTCTTTCTTTCTTTCTCTCTCTTTCTCTCTTTCTCTCTTTCTCTCTCTCTCTCTGTCTCTCTTTCTCTCTTCCTTCCTTCCTTCCTTCCTTCCTTCCTTCCTTCCTTCCTTCCTTCCTTCCTTCTTTCTTTCTTTCTTTCTTTCTTTCTTTCTTTCTTTCTTTCTTTCTTTCTTTCTTTCTTTCTTTCTTTTCTTTCTTTCTTTCTTTCTTTCTTTCTTTCTTTCTTTCTTTCTTTCTTTCTTTTTTGTTTTCAAGGCAGGTTTCTTTTTGTAACCCTGGCTGTCCTGGAACTCACTCTGTAGACCAGCTGGCCTCGAACTTAGAATTTCACCTGCCTCTGCCTCCCAAGAGCTGGGATTAAAGGCGTGCGCCACCACTGTCAGACATTTTTTTAAAAATATTTTTAAATATTTCTTTTTATGATTTATTTATTTATTATATGTAAGTACACTGTAGCTGTCCTGCAGACACCCCAGAAGAGATCTCATTATGGATGGCTGTGAGCTACCATGTGGTTGCTGGGATTTGAACTCAGGACCTTCGGAAGAGCAGTCAATGCTCCTTATCTGCTGAGCCATCTCTCCAACCCCAAGATATTTCTTGATTTTTCTAGAAAAGCCTATAAGATAAAGGTTCAAAATCCCAATGTAAACATCATAATTATGAGCCAAGATCTTTGAGGAAGCAGACCCCCGCCCCCATCAGCACGCATGCGTAGCAGATACGAGGGACAGCAAGTCCGCAGCCTCAGCGCATTTACACATGCAGAGGCATACTGCCAATAGGGGCACACGGCTCTTTTATTTTTTGTGATGCAGCTTCTGTTTCCTTGTTACTTACTTCCAGAAACTGCCCAGGGTCCCATGATGGGTGTCACAGCTAACTGTTGGTTAAGACAGCTTGCCCTGTTTAAACTTGAGGCTTTATCACGTAAACTGGGGATGTGTTTTACAATATTTTGTCAAGGTGTCCAAACAGGAAGTGCTTGCCTTCTGTCTAGGACCTGCCTTCTGGCGTCACTGCTCACAGGAATTCTGTATCTTCTGATGCTTTATTCCAGTGATAAAGGACTTTGTAAAAATGGCAACTGGATCTTGGCATAAAATACTTCATCATTGTCTTTTCTCCTCTTTCTTTCCATTTGCCCCTCAAAGCGCTCCAGTTGCACTGTGGTTGGTCTAGATCTTTACATTCCGTCAGCTTCGCCTGTTTCTTAGGGGGCGTTTCTGCTTAATTAAGGGTGGTTTCGAGGACACAGAGCACTAGAAGAGAAGTGAATAGGGCGTTCTTGGTGGCAAGTAAAAGAAATTGAACTACGGACGACACAGAGTATGACTTACCGGTTAACGTTTCAGGAAAAGGATGGGGTAGATCTGGCATCAGGAATAGCCGGAACCAAGAAACCAAACACGGCAATAACACATGCCGCTTGTCTGAGCATGGGATTGTTTGCTCAGACTAGACACTTGTGCCTGGCCACAGATGAGTAGCTTCAGCATCGCAATACCCGCCCCCCCCCCCCCCAACCCTGTGACCCAATAGAAACATCCTTCTTCATCATTTTAATTTGGAAAGAGACCCAGGCTGGAGTTCCAACTGCCTAGAACTGAGTAGTCACAGAGACCAAAGGATGAGCCCTTGTGATTGGCTTGCTTGGATCAAGTCCCCGCCTCCGCACAGGATGCACGTGGTTGGAGAAGGATCTTTGAGAAGAGGCCTTCTCCATTCCTGTTTTAACTGCTCAAGTTTTTCTTCCCCATGTTTAATCTATGTGTTTATAAAAGGACATGGAGACAGCACTGGTCCCCATCCCTCTTCATCTGCCGTAAACTCTGACTATCTAACCAACTCTTGTCCAGAGCACACTCAAAAGGAGTGGCCGACTTTTGTCCGGAGCAGGAGGGCGGCACGCCACAGGACAGGAGCCCTACCAGTGAGAGCAGGATTCAGGCTGAGTGTCCCCAGGGCACAGGTCCCACTGAATTCATCTTTACTGGCAGGACAGAAGTGAATGTGCTCCGGCAGAAATCTCCAGTCCACGGCTGCAGGGGTTTCTATGTTTCAGGCACTTGATAATGAGAACCAGACATTTCTGTGTGCTGAGAACTGGGGGAGGGGGAGGCAGAGAGAGCAAAGGGAACCTGTTCTGTGTCTTGACCCTGCGGCCTTCCCCTATTTTCTTTTTGGTATGTGTCAGCTCAGGAGCTTGCTTGGGGCTTCCCCAGACAGCTCTTTGGGGGGGGGGGGCGGGAAACAATGCTTGCTAGGTTTCACGTCTTATTTTTAATCAGCTTAAAAATTTAGTCAGAATAATGTCGGGCACATACAATTGTCAAAAAAGAAAAAATCTATTAATTAGCTACCCACAGGCTACCTTCTCAAGTTCGATTTAAGCCCTAAGGAGAAAATGACACACAGCTCTGTTGTAAAGCCGGGTATGGAAACCACCACCCGGGGCTGGAGCATTAGCAGAGCTGCTGCTTCTCAAGGATTCGGGAGAAAGGCCTTGGGAGCTCATTACTGGATCACTGAACTGGGGAGAACTAGAGTTCCCTTAACTCTTTGCTTTATATTCATATTGCAGTTTGTGTGACAACAAGAACCAAGCATCCACTCTGCCAATGACAGCTGATGTTTCTAATCACCCGAGAGGTCTCATTTCAGGAGACGTGCATAGAGGTGACAGGAATCAGCCCACAGCCTAGAACCTTGGGGATCCAAACACTCAGAATAGACACAACCTGGATTCAGCCAAGAAGCACATTTCTCTTCAGGCCTACGGTCCTCTGCGCATTCATCTTATCAGAGCTCAGTCAGGAGGCCTCCTGCCTCAGCAATGACATGTTTCTGCCAACCAAGCAGCCAGTCCTGACCAGTCGTCTTCCTCTAACTCCTCCCTCATTTTCTCTCCTGCACTCTTTGCCTGATATCTGACTAAAGACCCAATGGTCTATGGTGGGATTTTTTATAGGTCTCTTCAGGCCTTGAGATCCTGCATTCTGAACAGATTTTGAGGTGATACCAGTGTTGATAGTCCTGGGGACAAACTGTGACTAGCAAGGGGCTGTACTGGCTGGTTTTGTGTGTCAACTTGACACAAGCTGTAGTTATCACTGAGAAAGGAACCTCCCTTGAGGAAATGCCTCCATGAGATCCAGCTGTGGGGCATTTTCTCTATTAGTGATTAAGGATGGGAGAGCCCCTTGTGGGTGGTGCCATCTCTGGGCTGGTAGTCTTAGGTTCTATAAGAGAACAGGCTGAGCAAGCCAAGGGAAGCAAGCCAGTAAGAAACATCCCTCCATGGCCTCTGCATCAGCTCCTGCTTCCTGACCTGCTTGAGTTCCAGTCCTGACTTCCTTTAGTGATGAACAGCAATGCAGAAGTGTAAGGTGAATAAACCCTTTCCTCCCTGACTTGCTTCTTGGTCATGATGTTGTGCAGGCATAGAAACCCTGACTAGGACAGGGGCTAAGTCACACAGAAGACATAAGGGGAGCTGACACCTTAGATAAGAAGCTGGTATAGTAATCAGGACCCTGTGCTGCAGAGGGAAGGTCCTGGATGAGCCTTAGCTTATCTCTGAGTTGCTGGTTTTTCCTCATCTTCCAGTCCTCTTCCACAGATTATACAAGGGCTGCATCTTAAAAGTGTGTTTTGAAGATAATCATTTTGTATGTGTGGGTGTTTTGTTTGAATATACATATGTGCCCACAGAGACCTGAAGAGGGCACTGGATCCCCTGGAACTGGAGATAGAGATGGTTGTGAACCACCATATGTGCCAGGAATTGAACTCAGGTCTCCTGCAAGAACAAGTGCTCTAAACTACTGAGTCATCTCCCCAGTCCACGGGTGCATCTTTTGAATGGAACCCATTTTATTTATTTATTTATTTATTTATTTATTTATTTATTTATTTGGTGTATTAGTTTGGGTTCTCTAGGGTCACAAAACGTATGGATAGTCTTTATATAGTTAGGGAATTTGTCAATGACTTACAGTCTATAGTTCAACTCCCCAACAATGATCATCAGCAGCTGTGGATGGAAGTCCAAGGATCTAGCAGTTTCTCAGTCCCACGAAGCAAGCAGGCAAGGAAGAGTGAGAGAGAATCTTCCTTCTTCTAATGTCCTTCTATATCTCCAGCAGAGGGTGTAGCCCAGATTGAAGGCTGTAGGTCTCCAGCAGAGGGTGTGGCCCAGATTAAAGGCGTGTGCCTCCATGCCTTTAATCCCAAATGATCTTCAACTCGGAGATCTCCTTGTCTTAGCCACTATGCTTCAAGGTCTCCATGCCAAGATCCAGGTGAGAAACTTATATCTCTGAGCCTCCAAATTAGGATCATAGGTGAGTCTTCCAATTCTAGACTGTAGTTCATTCCAGGTATAGACAAGTTGACAACCAGGAATAGCCACTACATCTGGTTTTTCAAGACAGGGTTTCTCTGTGTAGCCCTGGCTGTTCTGGAACTCACTCTGTAGACCAGACTGGCCTCCAACTCAGAAATTTGTCTGCCTCTGCCTCCCAAGTGCTGGAATTACAGGAGTGCGTCACCACTGACTGGCTTAATGGAACCCATTTTGTGAGCTAATTTGAGGAGACTTGAGTTTCTTCCTTGCAGCCACATATGCCTTGGGTAGGTCAGGGAAGACAACCTCGCCATGTAGAGAAAAGCCCTCAGTGATTTTCAGTGCTCAGGAAGCATGGATAACGAGGTCTGGCTCACCCATTGGTGGCGGTAATCCTCCCCATCGGGCCTCATCTTCTGCTGGGTGGGCAGACACTCAGAGTCCGTGCTGTCGGGGAAGACCCGGCTCTGATCTGACTTTTCCAGTCAGGACCTCTAGTTAAGAGAGATGCAGCTTTAAAATAAAAATACTCCCATATTGGAGATTGAATACAAAAAGAAAAAAAAATGACCCATCTGACATATCAGAAAATACAACAAACGAGTGCATGGTGGGGATTCTAATGTGACAGGCAGTCTGTCACATTAGCTGAGCTTTTACCATGCCCCAGAATAATTTCTGGCTACAGCCATGCTAAAGTACGAAATAGCTTGTGTTCTATTGTCTAAAATGTTTGCAAATATATTTTAGATAAGGCGAGGAAGAATTGAATATATACAGTGACTCTCTTATCTATTTATTTGAAACAATGACTCCCTGTGTAGCCCAGGCTGACTTTGAACTCATGATTTTCCTGCTTCAGCCTCCTAAATCTGAGATTGTATGAAAGCACCCTGCCTGGGGAATTGTTTTGTTACTGGCCCTGTATAGATTTAATGCTGTAAGCAGCAATAAAGACAGTAGGTTTTATTCAGCATGTGTATGTGAAAGGAACCAAGTCTTTTGGGCAATTCAATATTGAATATCACTCAGCTGTGTAAGACACTGTGCTGGGCACAGCAGAGGGTTTGAAAAATGGAGTAAACTGCTGAGTTCAGGTTTTTTATATTCATGGAAAAAAGGATAAAATGTGTTATTCCTCCCCTACCTCCGATTTCTCCGAGTCTGCGGTCCTTCCTCTCAGCCCACTGACACAGCACTAACGGTGAGCTCTTTGTCTCAACATCAAGTGATGAGGGCAGTGTCTTAGTCTGTGTTCCTCTGCTGTGAAGAGACACCATGACCACAGCGACTCGTATAAAGGAAAGCATTTCGTCGGGGGTTTGCTTACAGTTTCGGAGGCTTACAGTGATTACCATGGCAGAGAGCATGGTGGTGTGCAAGGTGCTGGGGCAGCAGCTGGGAGCTGCATACTGGCCTTCAGGCAGAGGGAGAGAGACAGAGAGACAGAGAGACAGACACAGAGACACAGAGACACAGAGATACAGAGACACAGAGAGATAGAGAGACACAGAGACAGAGAGACACAGAGACAGAGAGACACAGAGACACAGAGACAGACAGAGAGACAGAGATAAAGACAAAGAGACACAGACAGAGGGAGACAGAGACACAGAGACATAGATACACACAGAGACACAGAGACATAGATACACACAGAGACACAGAGATATTGAGACTGGGTCTTGATTAGACTTTGAAAACCTCAAAGTCCCTTCCCCCATGACACACTCCCTCCAACATGGCCACATTTCCTACTCCTTGTAATCATCATTTCAAACAGTTCTGCTCAGTCCCTTAGCCGACTGAGCATCAAACCCATGAGCCTGTGGGGCCTTTGTTCTTATTCAAGCCACTATAGGCAGATTAAAAAAAAAAAAAAAAAACACATTCAGTGCTGCTCAGATCTGGTACTGCAAGTGAGGTTCCTAGGAGTCCGTCCTAGCTGGCCTTCCCTCTCCCAGTCTGCACTACAGCCAGAGCCCAGCTAACGCTGCTGGCAAAACGTCCCCTTCCTCTGCTCTCTCACCTCTTTGCATTCTCAGGAAATTCCTTCTTGACATCCGTAAGAGGTCATTTAGCAAAGCTAAGTCAGATGCTAGACAGCAAATTGATACAGCCTGTTTAACTGGTCAAGTCCTATAGCCTGGTCTGTCATCTAGCCTTCCTGCCTATGTTTCTCAGATGTGTAGCAGGACCAAGAATGTTAAGGGCTTACATGGCCCTAAAGTCCATATATTGGAGTCCTGGTCCTCAGTGCAGTCTGTATTAGAGACAGGGTCTTCAAGGAGGAAAGTAAGAATCCCTCATGGCATCCAGGAGTCAAAGAGACAAGCACAGTCCCCGAGAGGGCTCTTCTGCAATGGTTCAACTCCCTTCCACCCCTCCCCAGCCTGTCACAGGCTGGTAGCCGGCCAGCCTTTAACACGTAAGCCTTCGGGGGAGAGCATTTTGGACCTAAGCTATAGCAGCTTTCAAAGCATCAAAATGGTGAGAAAATAGGTTTCTGTCATTTCAGCCACCCAGTGGGTTAGAGCCACCTGAGATCATGGATGGGTCCAAAGGGGGCTGGACGGCTAGGAGAGGGGAGGACAAGGGTGTGCCTCTGAGGATGGGCACTAGTGACTGGCCTGCCTCTCTGGAGATCACCACCTTTGTCTTTTTCATGTAGGATGTTGTTTCTGACCTACAGGGAGTGAGAACTGCCTCTCTGTGATAAGATGTAGTGTGTGTTTGATTCTAGAGTTCCAGTAGGAACATTACTTCATCCTAGAATATGTCTGTCTCATGGCATCTCTTTATAGTGACTTTTGGCCCCAGAACTACAGTTTTATGGAAGCTGAAGTCAGAGATCTGGGCATTTCTGAAGTTTCGTTAGCACCCATAAACCAGCCTCCCAGACTGCTGTTGTGGCCATCAGTGCCTCTGTTCCTGGAGAGTTATTAGGAGGAAGAGCTGCTGTATCCCAGCCACCAGGAGATGCACAAGCTCTGATAATTAGAATGAAGTAAAATCGATGAGTGAACGAATGTGCAGTTTACGTGCAAAGGTAACCTTTTGTTCTTTCCAATTAGGTTCTCCCCTGCGGACTTGGCAGATGAGGCCGTGTTATAAATAGAAGTGATATTTTATGGGGTTCTTCTAACTGAAATGTACGTGAGGTCAGATTCCAATCAAGGTAATATATAGAAGTAATGAGCTGAGCCCACATCCCCAAGCATCTGCCCATCTAGTGGCAATAAGTGGGCAAAGATGAAATGGGGAGGGGGTTTGCAGAAACAACAGCTAAATGTTACATGTGTGGATGGAGGACAGCGACTTGTCTCCTTGTAATGAATGCTTGCCAGTGATAATTGACTTCATTTGTTAATTGTATTCATGGTATTAATGAGATCGTTAGCATAACAGTCACATCCTCTGCTTCTGTGGTCTCAGTCTGGGGAATCACAAGTTCTATACACCTTGTTGCTATAGATATACTCACGCATCCCAATTCCGTACACATTCAAAGGCCATCTGTGCTGGCTTCACACAAGGGCACCCTGGAACTATTCCTTACCTGTTTTTAGTGGCACTCTTTTTTTAAGATTTGGTAGGTATCTTTTAAAAGTATTGTCTTTCATATTCATGTCAAAGATCCAGATTTAGCTTCTGTGATCAATAAGGTGATCTATTTTTTCTCAAATTCCACATACCAGTAAGACAGCCATGGACTAAGAATCTGGAAGGAGAAAAATAGCAAGAAGGAAGTAGAAGAGGTTGGGTTCATGATATGTCACCCTTAAACACATACCTGGTTCACAGAACATTATCCCTAAACACCTTGGCATTGAGAGAGTCATGGAATGGGAATGAGGTTTCTAACCTCTGTTGACTCTTCCTTCTGAGGTAGGAGACTTGACCCTAACACAGAGGGAAGGCACATTCTGGTCTCTGAAGACCGGGTATCGAGAAGAATCTGGACAGACAGGCCTTGCTAAACTCCACCTAGGTTGGAACCACTAGCACAACTCCTTATTTCATCATGATTTCTGAGGCTGGTGGAGCATACCTTTAATCCTAGCACTCATGGGCAGAGGCAGGTAGATCTCTGTGAGTCTAGACCAGGCAGGTAGATCTCTGTGAGTCTAGACCAGCCTGGTCAACATAATGAATTCCAGAATAGCCAGGGCTACATAGAAAAACCCTGTTTTAGACCAATCAACCAACCAATCAACCAACCAATCTACCAACCAACCAACCCTATCTTCCCATGACTGCCCACTTCTTATCAAACCTAAGAGTAAAAACTTGAGTTTCTTTGGGTTCTCATTTTTGAAGGCTCTTGTGTTATATAAAGAAGTAAATAAGTATACATGCTTCTCTCTTGTTATTTATCTTTTGTAATAAGAACTTCAGCTACAGGCTGGAGAGATGGCTCAGTGGTTAAGAGCACCGACTGCTTTTCCAGAGTTCCTGAGTTCAAATCCCACAACCACATGGTGGCTCACAACCATCTGTAATGAGATTTGATGCCCTCTTCTGGTGTGTCTTATGACAGCGACAGTGTACTCATAAAAACAAATCTTTAAAAAAAAAAAGAACTTCAGCCACTAACCTAGTCTTACATAAGAAAAGAGATTTCTCTTCCCTTATTGTGGAAAACACTACATACTTGGAACACAGTATTTGAAGGACCTGATCTAGGATTGATCTAGAAGCTTCCTCCTTGCGGACCAGCTCTCATAGTATCCAAAGATGCTGTACTGGATGGTTTTGTGTGTCAACTTGACACAGACTGGAGTTATCACAGAGAAAGGAGCCTCCCTTGAGGAAATGCCTCCATGAGATCCAGCTGTGGGGCATTTTCTCAATTAGTGATCAAGGATGGGAGGGCCCCTTGTGGGTGGTGCCATCCATGGGCTGGTAGTCTTGGTTGCTGTAAGAGAGCAGGCTGAGCAAGTCAGGGGAAGCAAGCCAGTGAGAAACATCCCTCCATGGTCTCTGTATCAGCTCCTGCTTCCTGACCTGCTTGAGTTCCAGTCCTGACTTCCTTTGGTGATGAATAGCAATGTGGAAGTGTAAGCTCAATAAACCCTTTCCTCCCCAGCTTGTTTTTTGGTCATGATGTTTTGTGCAGGAATAGAAACCCCGATTAAGACAGATGCTATGCAAGTTGTCAGTGGAGAAAAGTCATCAATAAATCTGCTCAGCCAAAAAACTTCTGGACCACAACAGTGCACACCAGTGGGCACTTACATTGGGAGTCATCAACAGCTTTCTAATTGGATTTCCAGCCCATTCAATAGGAGGGGATTCATACCTCATATTGCAAACATATGTATGGCAGGCAATGCCACAGATCCTAGAGGAGAACCTATTGGGTCACTTTCCTAAACAATCTTCATGCCCACAGTGAGTGTGGCTCTCACCCCTCACCAAAGAACCTCCCTTTTGCAGCAGATGGAGACCAGTGGAGAAAGCCACATGTCAAATGCATAGGACAACCGGCTGTGGGGTCTCCAACCCCAGCTGATACATCTACAAAGAAAGCTCTTCAGCTAGGGCTCGGGGAGCATTGTAGGACAAAGGGGAAGAGAGAGTGTAAAATCCAGAGAACTCAGGACATCTGCTGCCAGACAGCGTCTTGTGTATATGACAGGGAAGCTGCACCTTTGATATCTTAAAAACATGATCAGCCAAGCAAGGACTGCATAATGACTATAATGGTTGATATGCCAGCGAGATGGGGCATATCTCACAGGTCCTACCCTTAGAACTACAGGCTTCGTGTGTGTGTGTGTGTGTGTGTGTGTGTGTGTAATTAGTAAAACAATACAAATTAAAGAAGATTCATGAATTTTGAGAGGGAGGGGGAGGACACAGAAGGAGTTATGGGGGAGAGGATCTCGTGGAAATAATGTAATTCTCAAAAAAACTTTTGAAATAAAACGTGGAATGTCACCCTTTCTTCCTTGAGGAACTGTGGGGGGAGAGACTCATCAGGCAACGGGGAGATGGGTTCTTGAATAAGATCTATGAAGATTGGTGCGTGCACGGGTGTCTGTGGCTTTGGACTCTGGAAGGAGACTAGGTTACCCATATTCTTGACCAACTCCTGAACCAGTATATGCATGTGAAGGGGACTCTATGCTACTTCCTGACACTAAAATGATAGAGAATATTTGAGAGCCAGCCTCGGGATGTCACATGACAAAAAGCACCCTTGAGTATCCAGGTAAATGATGTGTCGGAGTCAAGTGACCAGCCAGGGAGACCCTCTAGGCTGCTGTGGAGCTATGAGGCTCGCCAGCTAGCCACAGGCTCCTGATGGTGATGCCAGTACCACTTCAAAGGTTAGCTATAACTTAAGGGCCACCAGTTCAGGGATACTCAGGTCACACACGTGGCAGCAGGAGACACTATATAGCATTAAGGATGGTTGGCTCTGAGGTCGAGCAAGTGATTCGGACCACGCAGTACAAATCAAGAAGGAACAGTTTGTTTACCACGGATTTCTAAAGCGAATCGATTAGGGGTGTGGCCACACTTGGGAACCGGAACCATGACCAGAAGCAAGGATCTCGTGGGCCTTTTTAAGCAAAAACAAAAAACAAAACAACCCCCCCCCCAAAAAAAAACCCCAAAAAACCCAGAAGCAGAATAAAGGGGGCAGTGGGAGCAGCTTGTCCTTTACTGGGATTGGCTGGGTCTGTGTCTGCAAGGAACTGATTTGATTGGCTCTGGCTAGCTCCTGGGGTTTACCCAGAAAGGATGTGTCTGTGTGTGGGGGGGTGGGGGAGGGGGCGGTGGGGTGTGGTCGGGACAAGTTGTTTATGAGCTAAATAGGACAGAGGGCAAATGGAGTACTTGATCCTTTCAAAGACACTTTCCTTTCTTTAGGATGGAGGAGATGGCATAGGACAAGCAATGTGGAAAGAGATGGACCATCCACATCTTCTCTGGGCGTGTCAGTCTCTGGGCATCTGTGTTCGGTAATCCAGAGTATCCCCAAACCACATCCTCCTCCTTTAGAGGGAGGCTTCTTTTGAACACAGGCATGCTTACCTCATTGTCTCTCTGGGATCAGCTCAGTCCGCGGCTACCTCGCTGCTCTTGGACGCTGGAGACTGAGGCAGAAATTTCCTACCTTACAGGATTGGATCCTCTGACAATTAGCCTTCGTTCTCCAACTTTGCTAGAGCTGACTGACTGAGAGACATCTCGTAAGAGCAAATGGTAATCCTGTGGCCTAGGAAATCGCAAGGGATCTTGGGAGCTCCATGGCAGATGCTCTTATCTGTCAGTAAACTACTTTTCCAGCATGGGGAAATATATATATAAATTATATATATATATATATTATATATATAAATTATATATAGATATAAATTTATAGGAATAAATTATATACAAAATCTATAAATTATATATATATTGAGTTAAAATGTCACACTTCTTTTTATTGTGATTTGTTTTTCCTCTTGGGTAACTTGAGCTGGTTGGAATCTATTTTCTCTCATCTCTCTTCAATTGCATCACTTCCACCTTAATAAACTCCTCTGGGCAATATTTCGTTTTTATTAAGGTCTTAAATTAGGGGACAGTGACATGGCTCAGCCGGTAAAGGCACTTGGCTCAGTGACTGATGGGCAGATTTTGATCCCTGTAACCTGTATGGGAAGGAGAGAACTAACTGCCTTCCACGAGCTGTCTTCTGACCTCCGCTAGGGTACCACAGCGTATGAGCATGCTTCCGTGAACACGCGTGTTTGCACGTGCGCTGTAATAGAAAGTTTTAGATTAATATCATTTATGAAAGGCAAATCATGAAGCTTCAAAACCGTCTCATGAAATAAAGGTGTCTTTGCTAAAACATTTGAAAATGCTGTTCAGCCAAAAGACATTTTTCCCAGATCCTATGTTTGCATTTAGAAACGTAACAATTCTTAAACGTCAGTGGCTTCTATTGAGCTCCATAGAAATCTCAAAGTCAGTTTGTCCCCACTGGCTGACCCTCCTGGGTAAGGTAGGAAATTTCTGCCTCAGTCTCCATGAGGCTGTTGCATACATGGCCTTTGGCTTTTTAGGCTTGGGGCACTTTTTCCATTCTCCTTGATGAAACACATAGAAGACAGTTGTCATCTGGCAATGTCGCCTGTATATCTTCAAAGCAAGTGGAGGATTGTCTTCAGTTCTGCCTGTTTTTGATATCATGTTTTAATGCTTCTTCTATCTTAGCCCTGACAAACATGGAGGAGGAGGGGGAAGGAAGAGGAGGAGAAGGGAAGGAGGAGGAGAAGGAAGAGGAAGAGAAGAAGGGGAAGGAGGAGGGGGAGAAGGAAGAGGAGGAGGAGAAGAGGGAGGAGGGGGAGGAGAAGAGGGAGGAGGAAGAAGAGGAAGAGGGGGAGGAGGAAGGGGAGGAGGAAGAGGAGGAGACGACAGAGGAGACTGTTGGCCAGCTGCCTTCTCGTTTCTCACCTTCCATTTGTAAAATGGGAGTGTACACAGTATAACACTTCTTTAAAGTTAATTTTCTATATGTGTGCAGATGTTTTGCCTGCATGTGTGCCTGTGCACCATGGACATGCTGCAGGGGCAGAGTTGGATCTCCTGGAATGGAGTTGTGGGTGGTTATGAGCTGTCATGTACATGTGGAGAATTGAATCTGGGTCCTTTGGAAGAATAGTGTTCTCTCAACCACTGAGACATCTCTCCACCATCTCTCTTATAAACATGATTTTGGGCTTATTTGGATAATCAGGATAACCTTGTCATCTCGAGATCTTCAGTTGTATCTGTGGAGATGCTCTTACCATGTAAGGTAACAATTCCCAGATCCTAATGACTACAGAACAGCTGCCTTTGGAGGCTCTCTAGGCCTCTCAGCTCCTATTTGTAAAACTTCACAGTGTACATGGGGGGTGGCTGGCTTCTTGGACTATAAACAGTTATTTGTGTAGCATCTGAGGCAAAGAGTTAATGGATTTGCTCTAAGTCATACGGCTTGTTAATAAGATTATAACATGAAGTTAATGGGGAGCTAATCTGCTGCTTAGCTTGTAAGTCCCTCTGCCCGTGCCCACACTGCTTGGAGTATCATTTATGTGCTTATAGTGCAAATCAAGCCATGATCCTGAACACCAGGGTGTGGCAAGCTCTGTGTAGTTCTCTTCACCCTAAGCACATGCCGGACATGTTTCCCTGTACCCCTCTCCCCTTCTTTATCCCTTTATAGACTGAGCTGGACAGGTACTCAGCTGGACAGGTACTCAGCTGGACAGGTACTCAGCTGGACAGGTACTCAGCTGGACAGGTACTCAGCTGTATCTGGGGCACTGCAGAGCCACGGGGAGAGCTGCTTCACTCTTAGCTCTTCCTCTTCCTCTCTCCTCTCTCTTTCTGTCCCTCTTTCCCTTCCCTCCTCCTTTCTCCCCTCCCTCTAGAGCCAGCACAGTGACCACATCATTTGCTGAGCAAATTAATAAATGCCCCTATTTGCAGGAGAGATTAGCATTTCATGGGAAATAATGCGACCCAATGGCACAGATGATAGCCGGGCACGTTTTAATACAACAAACCCCTCCCAGGTGCAGAAGGAAACGGAGTCGCTTGGAGTTCAGTTTTCTTTTTGTCATGTGGATTGCCTTCGACTTCCTGCGTGACATTCACAGACACTTGGGAACATTGCTTTGTGGACCTTGGAGACTCTTGGTCCCGAGTAGCCACATCTTAATGTGGCAGGTGTGCAGAGTGGCCTCTGCCGCTGTTGTGGTGTATCACAGGTTTAGCATAGTCAGCAGAATCTGCATCATCTTTACCCAGCAGGCTTCAGGCCACTGTCCTATTGGCTGGATGACTCTGAGGAGCATGGCGGATATAGGCCACTAGATCCAGCTCTGAGGCTCCATAAGGAGACTCACAGGCCTTAGAAGCTGTCACTACCACGCGGTCACAACCAGGATGAAGTCCTGAGACACAGAATGGTCACAGAGGGAAACTGGGAGGAGCCACAACAAGGGAAGAAGGAGAGATCAGAGAGATTTTATTGATTATCGCTAAACTGAGGGTGTTTTCTCTTCCAGAGCGGCTTGGCAAGACACAGATAATGCAATATATATATATTATAATATATATATTTTACATGTATACATGCTTACCAGCAAAAGCTAAAAAGATGACTTAGATGTTTATTATTACATATTAATATCAGTATGGCCACATAACTAATATATATCACAACCATCTTTGCATGTCTGTATGTGTATATACATGTATACACATCACACGTATCACACACACACACACACACACACACACACACACACACACATCAAACAAAGCAGCTACACCAGTGGAGTGGCAAGTGAGAGCCGTTGGGAAATTAAGTCTTTTTGTATTTTGTTTAAAAGGAGAAGCTTGGGCAAAAATTGGGAAAAATCTTTATGGTGCTAGGATTTATCCTATTTATTAAGTCAAAACTAACCTTTTTTATAATTTTTACTTTTTTTATTGGATATTTTCTTTATTTACATTTCAAATGTTATCTCCTCTCGTGGTTTCCCCTCCGAAAACCCCCTATCCCATCCCTCTCCCCCTGCTCACCAACCCACCCACCACTGGTTTCCTGTCCTGGCATTCCCCTACACTGGGGCATCAAACCTTCACAGGACTGACTGTCTTAGTCAGGGTTTCCAATACTGCACAAACATCATGACCACTAAGCAAGTTGGGGAGGAAAGGGTTTATTGAGCTTATACTTCCACACTGCTGTTCATCACCAAAGGAAGTCAGGACTGGAACTCAAGCAGGTCAGGAAGCAGGAGCTGATGCAGAGGCCATGGAGGGATGTTTCTTACTGACTTGCTTCCCCTGCATTGCTCAGCCTGCTCTCTTATAGCGCCCAAGAGCACCAGCCCAGGGATGGCACCACCCACAAGGGCCCCCCCTTGATCACTAATTGAGAAAATGCCTTACAGCTGGATCTCATGGAGGCACTTCCCCAACTGAAGCTCCTTTGTCTGTGATAACTCCAGCCTGTGTCAAGTTGACATACAAAATCAGCTAGTACAAGGACCAAGGGCCTCTCTTCCCTTTGATGTCCAATAGGGCCATCCTCTGCTACATATGCAGTTGGAGTCATGGGTCCCTCCATGTGTACTCCTTGGTTAGTAGTTTAGTCCCTGGGAGCTCTGGGGGTACTAGTTGGTTCATATTGTTGTTCCTCCTATGGGGACTAGCCTTCCTAATATCTATAGCTGTCTCTGAGTCTGAAAAGCAGTCCACAGCAGTATTCACAGGAGACACAAGTGTCTGGTTTTCTTATGCAGAAACAAGTTTTTCTTTAATTTTCTTTATTTATATCCCAAATGTCCTCCCCCCACCACCCCTTCCCAGAGTTCTTCACCCCTCCCTACTCCCCTTTGCCTCTGAGAGGCTCCCCCAGGCATCCCCCTTCTCTGGAGCATCAAGTCTCTTCAGGATTAGGTGCATCATCTCCTACTGGGGCCAGACAAGGCAGTCCTCTGCTGCATATGTGCGGGGAACCCCAGACCAACCTGTGTATGCTCTTTGGTTGGTGCTTAGCATGTCTACAGACACGGTCCTTGTTCAGGTCTTATTTAGGAAGCCCTGTTGGTGAGTCTTTAACCATAGGTGCATTGTTTCTCTAATATTTCTAAGAGACAAAATCTGTCAGCAAGCTTACTTCTGATCCTCTGGTTCTCACAGCCTTCCCACCCCACCCCCCTCTTCTGCAGTGACTCCTGTGACTTAGGTGTGGGTGTTGGATTGTAGATGTAATAATCGAGACTGAGTTCCCCCACTCTGCATTTTGGTTGTCTGCCCTGCAGTTTTCTGTCATGGTCTCTATTTGTTGCAAAGAGACGTTTCCTTGATTGGGGGTGTGGGGTGGGGCAAGAGCTATACTTCTTTGTAGGTGTTGAGATAAATCTTTAGGATGATGTAGTTAGGAATTATGCTGGTTTAGTAAAGTGGCATTTATAGATTCTAATCTAAGACTCATGACTTCACTAGCTCGGGGTAGTTGGCTAGGTTTCCAGGATCAGACATGATTTGCTGCTTGTTGAGGGGCCTTAAGTCCAATTAGAGAGCTGTTGGTTGTCACCAAGGTATGCGTGCCACCATTGCACCCTTTGGGTTACCATGCCAGGCTGGTTGCTGGGGTTCATTGGAAGGTGTCATCCCTGGGCGGGATTGTTGGCTGCTCCCCTCCTTTCAAAGCTGGCACATGTGCTACTGTGAAAGTTAGTTCTCAGGGGAAGGCTTTCAGGTCGATCCAGCTCAGACCCTCTGGCTCTATGTCCAAAGCATGTGGTGCCTTCAGCAATAGGGACTTACCCTCAATATCTGGAAAGCAGCCAAGGGGAGACTCTTGGAAAACCCTGACCAATAATTCAAGATGGCTTCCTACGCCTGGCATCTGGGTTCTCGTAAGGAACATTGTCAGCCCAGATGAGAAATCTCAGTTAAACTATGTATGTATTTGCAAACTTAGATGCATTACAGGTATTTTACTTAAGTACATTCTAGCTGTCTTTAGACACACCAGAAGAGGGTATCAGATCTCATTACGGATGGTTGTGAGCCACCATTGCTTGCTGGGATTCGAACTCAGGGTCTCTGGCAGAGCAGTCAGTGCTCTTAACTGATGAGCTATCTCTCCAGCCCAATAGGTATTTTAAAATAGGTAATAATATGATCCCTTAGGACTTCTCAGACATCCACATGGTTATTTTACAACCTACCTACCTACCTTTCTTTTTTTCTTTTTTTCTTTTTTTCTTTTTTTCTTTCTTTCTTTCTTTCTTCTTCCTTCCTTCCTTCCTTCCTTCCTTCCTTTCTTTCTTTCTTTCTTTCTTTCTTTCTTTCTTTCTTTCTTTCTTTCTTTCTTTCTTTCTTCTTTCTTTCTTTCTTTCTTTCTTTCTTTCTTTCTTTCTTTCTTTCTTTCCTTCCTTCCTTCCTTCCTTCCTTCCTTCCTTCTTTCCTTCCTTCCTTACTTCCCTTTTTTCTTTCCTTCCTTCCTTCCTTCCTTCCTTCCTTCCTTCCTTCCTTCCTTCCTTCCTTCCTTCCTTCCTTCCTTCCTTCCTTCCTTCCTTCCTTCCTTCCTTCTGTATTTATCTCCATCTTCCTTAACTGTAGTTCCCTGTTTCCCCCTTCTGATCTCCTGTGAGCTGCTTTTCATTCTCCTTTCTGTTACCCCCTACCCAGAAGGGTCATCTCACTGTCCCGATTTATGTAATTACTCACATCTGAAGATTAAGAACTGGAAACTACAGATGAGAGAAAATATGTGATGTTTGTCTTTCTGGGTCTCTATGTTCTCACTCACTAGATTTTTTTCTAGTTCCATTTACCTGCTAATTTCATTTTTTAAAACATCTGAATAGTATTCCAGAGTATATGCAATATGCACAGTCTATATGCAATATACACAGTGTATATGCAATATGCACAGTATACATGCAATATGCACAGTCTATATGCAATATACACAATCTATATGCAATATAAACAGTCTATATGCAATGTGTGTATACACACAAACGCGCGCACCCTTTCTTTCTTTCTTTCTTTCTCTCTCTCTCTCTCTCTCTCTCTCTCCTTGTTTTGGTTTTAGATTTTTTTCTAGACAAGGTTTCTCTGTATATCCCTGGCTGTCCTGGAACTCACTCTGTAGACCAGTCTGGCCTCGAACTCAGAAATCCACCTGCCTCTGCCTCCTAAGTGCTGGGATTACAGGCGTGCATCTCCACTGCCCGGCACACCACAATTTCATTATCCATCCATTTATTGGAAGACATTCAGGTTGTTCTCATTCCCTAGCTATTGAATGGAGCAGCTAAAAACATGGCTGAGCAAGTATCCAGCCAGCAGTATGTTGAGTCCTTTGGGTACACGCTGAGCAGTAGTATGGCTGGGCACATGTGGTAGACTTTATTCTTAGCTATTTGAGGGCTCTCCACTGATTTCCAGAGTGCTCAGACTAGTTCACAATCCCAACCAACAATGAATGAATTTCCTAAGCATTTGTTGTCTGTCATTTTATTGATTTCTGGTGTTCTGTCTGGAGGAGGATGAGATCTCAAAACCGTTTTGTATGCATTTCCGTAATTATTAAATGGCGGGAGTTAACTACACTCATGTTTGACTCTTCAGTTTCATTCCGTTGGACTCCATGTCTGCTTTCATGCTGTATTCTTTTTAAAGATTATTTATTTTATGTAAGTACACTGTAGCTATCTTCAGACACCCCAGAAGAGGGAGATTTCATTACAGATGATCATGAGCCACCATGTGGTTGCTGGGATTTGAACTCAGGACCTCTGGAAGAGCAGTCAGTGCTCTTAACCGCTGAGCCATCTCTCCAGTCCCCTTATTCTTATCACTGTGGCCCTGCAGTAGAACTCAAGATCTGGAGCGCTGCTCCCTCTAACATCGTTCCTTTTGCTCAGGGTTATTTTGCCTTTTCAGGACTTTTTGGGTTCCCATAAGAACTTGAGGAATTTTTATTTTCTATTCCCATGAAGAATGAGGGTGTTATTTTTGATTGGGATTGTGTTGAATTTGTAAATTGCTCTCGGTAGAACGGTCAGCTTCAAAGTATCAATTCTCGTAATCCATGAACATGGGGTTATCCCCATATTTTAGTTTCTCTCTCTCTCTCCTTCAGACATTTACAGTTTTTATTGTGACAGCCGTTTATACCCATGGTTATGTTTATTCCTAGACCTTTTTTTAGGCTGTTGTGAATTTGAGTGCGCCCATAGTCTTCTCTGTGTGTTTGTTGGTGGTGTGTAGAAAAGCTATTGATCTGTGCAAGCTGATTCCATATTCTGCCACATTGCTGAAGTTGTTTATTCTTTATAGACGCTCTCTGGTGGAATGCTTGGGATCTTTTATTCATCCTGTTGTATGCAAATAGGGAGGGTTTGACTTCTTTCCTGATTTGCCCCCACCTTTAATTCCCTTCTTTTGCTTTATCGTTCTAGCATTTACACTTTGAACCCAAGATTAGAAAGGTGTGGGAATCGTGCTTCTGATTGCAGTGAGATTCGAGCCTATCTCCATTTAGGGCGGTTGTGCACGTGGGTTTCTCATGTATACATTTTGTTATGTTGAGATATATTCCCCATAGTCCTCCTCTCTAGGATGCTGGGCCGATTTTTATCTTTTACCTTGGACTGCCCAGGTTGGCTTTGATCTCGCCCAGGTGGACTTGCGAAACTCGCAATACTCCTGACTCACTCAGCCTGTCCGTTGCAGGCCTGTGTTACCAGGCGTGGATACAAATGGATTTTCCTAAGCGCTCCCTGAATTCACATCTGGTTTGAAGAAAATGGGTGGAATTTAAGCATGATGCGATCATTTGGGAGCTGGTAAGACATGGAGAACTGAAGTTAAATAAAATGGCTGTAGAGAACCCGGACAGCCATGAATGTAAGCCTATTTAGGCAAGAGTAAATTAGTTCAGAATTCTTATATGGAATGTGTAAGACAAAAATATCCTCATGACTCAACGTTTGCGAGGAATACATTGCTCTGAGAGACAGAAGAAGTTACCTCTGTGTGTAAAAGTGGAGGATACACGAAACAGACTAAAGAGAATCCTGCTGCCTTGGTCCCTGCCTGCTGCTAGTCTTACCTGGAGCTTTTAAGAGAGAGTCAACCAAACAAAAGCCACATCTGTGTGACATTTCCTTTTGTCCTGGAGCCCAGCACCTCACTCCAGCCCACCAGGCTTGCTTAGTGGAAAGTTTGCGTGGGTTCCAGGGGAAGCACGGATGTGTTTATTTCCTGTGTTGTTCACTTTCTTGGGACGATGTGTTTAGATGAAGGCAGTGGTCATTGGGGTCGATGCGATGGGCGGCAGTGTCCACTCGTGGGAAGCGGTGGGTGAATGGTGGGCATTGTTACAGCCGTGGGATGGAAAGCATTCTATGATTGACACTCTGGCATCACACACGGCCAGGTTGTGGTCACACTTGGACACAACAAAGCCAGGCAGTCAGTTAGTAGTTGAACACTTGCCAAGTCGCAGAGTCTACTCTGTGTTTTTACAAAGTAGGCAGAATTCTTTGGCTTTTTCTCTTGAAGATCATTTTCTGACTTAATGGGCCTCTAACAGTGCATGTGGCTAGGATAATTATTTCAGTGAAAATCAAGATTACATTACAATATATAAACAATCAAACAATCACACCATGCTTATTATCTGAAGATACCTTTCTTATCCCCAGTGGTAGGACTTAACGTGTTGCACATATGTAACTGGCTACATTTGGCAGTTAAAAAAAATCTTTAAATGCTTATGTGCATGGGTGTTTTGCATGTATGCATGTTTGTACACTGTGTGTGTACAGTGCCCTTGGAGATCATGAGAGGATATCAGAGTCCCAGGCACTGGTGTTACAAATGGTTGTGAGCCAACATGTGCGTGCTGCGAATTGAACCTTGGCCTTCTGAAAAAATAGCCAGAGCTCTTAACCTTTGAGCCATCTCTCTAGCTAACAGGTTTGATTCTTTAACAAAAGGTATTTTTATACAGTACAACTGAATGACTGGATTCCAATTTAACTTAATTTCATTAAACTCTTCACCAAATGTAAAGTTCCCATGAGACACCTTGCTAAGTGCTAAGGTTACAAAAATGAACAAAATAGATGTAGCTCTTGTTTTCAAGGTTACATTCCAGGTAGGGGAGGAGGCATGGGTGGGGAGGAGTCAGACAGTTCAGCCAGTGCTTTGATAGGAGAACAGTATGAATTTGGAGCTAGGGGATATAATATTCTCTAGAACAGTTTCCCAAAAGAATGACAGTTAAATAGAGGCAGAAGAATCATTTAAGGCAAAGGGTCCCAGGCAAGAAGAAGAGCTCTTGGAGATAGGAAGAAGGTAGCGAGAAGTGGGGACCACACTCCCAGGTTTGACATGACTAATGATGTCTTACATTTACAGTATCAAGGGTTACCCACACAAGCTCTCCACAAGATTGAGCATATTGACGCCCTGCCTTGGAAGGGTGGCACTCTACTTCTCCCTGTGGATTTATAAGCATGGGACAATTCATGAGAGGGAGAGAGAGAGAGGGAGAGGGAGAGGGAGAGGGAGAGGGAGAGGGAGAGGGAGAGGGAGAGGGAGAGGGAGAGGGAGAGGGAGAGGGAGAGGGAGAGGGAGAGGGATTTGTTTACTGATGTAGCCACTGGCAAGATGCCTGCGTTTCTGTAAACAAACTTGTTCCCAAGCTCCTTTAGAGCTGGTAGAATTTTTTTGCATCTATATGTGGGTTTTACAAGAATCACTTATGGGCTACGACTCAACTAACCTAGCAAGGGTGGGCTATGAGTAGAAAGCCCAAGAATCCAGCAGTCACTCAGCTCACGTGGCTGTATGGCTCGGCTGGTCTTCAGTATACATTGGAATTCTGAAGAAGCAGGCTCCGATGCCAGTGAAAGAACAGACCTGTTAGCAAGGCAAAAGCAAGCAGGCTAAGGGCGAAAGCTTCCTCCTTCCCTGTCTTATAAAGGCTTCCAGCAGGAGGTGTAGCCCAGGTTAAATACATGTCTTCCTGTCTCAAGATTCAAATCACAGACATGTATCTTCCCTCGACCAGATCCAGATGTGTGTGTCCTTCTACCTCAAAGGTTCAGATTAGAAGCAGATTCACCTACACAAAAAATTCTCTCATACGTGTACTCTTCATTTCTGGATTGTAGTTCATACCTGTTGTGGATTTGGTTCAATGCTTGCATTATGTTATTTGGATTTCCAAAATTGCATGAGAATCCCACATGTGAAACACTGAAGGTCCTGGATCCCAGCTGGTTCTGGTTGGTTGCTGGGGGCCGACGGCTGGGCAGGGAGACAGAGGTAGGACATGAGGATTCCAGGGCATGGGGACCGAAGAAGAATCAGAATAGCCATGCCAGGGAAGGAATAAGATCCAGGTTTGAGAACTGCAGAAGGGAAAGCCTACAACCATGGAAGAGCAGAAGAGTGGCGCCCTGATGGGGACCAGGGCAGCAAAGATAGAAGATAGATTTTAGTAAATAATAATTTCAGGAGTATTGGAGGGGAGGTGTTTGCATCATGAAAGTTTGGGACTGGCCCAGCCATTGAGCTGATTAAGGCATATTAAATATGAGGCCGTGTGTGTGTGTGTGCGCGCGCGCACGCGCGCGTTCACCTCTGCCTGTGTGTCTGTCTGTCTGTCATTCGAGAATCCAGAGCATCAGGGTGGGTATTGAGGAATGCATGCTGCCACTGCTGCTGGGGAGATTAGAGCAATCAATCAACCACTGCCACACATTCCAGATGTAGTCAAGTGGACAGATAAGAATAGTTGTCACACTCCTTAACAATACACAGAGATGAAAGCGAAGGTGGCTGGCTGGGAAGAAGCAACAGTGTGTGTGTGTGTGTGTGTGTGTGTATACACACACGCATGCTTGCGCGCATTTGCATATGTGGGACAGTAGGTTGTCATGGGGCTGAATACAACCCGAACACATGATGTACATATATGAAAATGCCATGAAGCCATCTCTTATATATGTAATAAGTGCTAATAAAACTGGAAAAGAATATATTTTAGACCAGTGGGGGTGGGGTGGGGAAAGAGAGAATACTCAATGGTAACTGGTTAGACAATTGATCATCCTTTTTTTTTTTTTTGATAAAATGAATTGCTTCCTAATCTGTAGCATACTAATTATAGAAGGATTAATGAACACTAATGGTGAGATGAAAATGTGAATCTTTTAAATAAAAGTATTAGTTTGATGGTTCGTATATGCTCAGCCCAGGGAGTGGCACTATTAGAAAGTGTAGCCTTGTTGGAGTAGGTGTGTGTGTCACTGCGGGTGTGGGATTTAAGGCCCTCATCCTAGCTGCCTGGAAGCCAATATTCTGCTAGGAGCCTTCAGATGAAGATGTAGAACTTTCAGCTCCTTCCGCACCATGTTTGCCTGGATGCTGCCATGCTCCCACCTAGATAGTAATGGACAGAACCTGTAAGCCAGCCCCTATTAAATGTTCTTATAAGAGTTGCCTTGGTCATGGTGTCTGTTCACAGCAGTAAAACCATAACTAAGACAGACAGTATCACTATTTTCTCATAGTTGGAAATCTATTTGTCCTCAACTATGATTGGCAATGAAAATTACGTATTTACTGTATATAGCATAATGCTTTAATATAGTCCTGAAATGGGAGGTGACTAGATAAGGGTAATTAATGTATCTATCACTGTATATGCTTGTTGTTTTGGGGGCGGGTGGGTGTGAGGAGGGATAGTCTATGTGTACTCTCAGCAGCCAGATGCATTGTGCACATTGTTAACTCTAGAGTCATGGCACTGTGCAAGAGATCTCAAGAACAGAAGAGCTTTGCACAAAATCTAGAGACTACATGTGCAGGCTTAGATTTTCCAAAACCTGCTTTCTAGCCCACCACCCACCAGGAGAAAAGAAAGGTGAATAGGGATGGGGATATAGATCTGTTTATAAATAGTTCTTTGGGGAGGTGCCAATCTTTATTGCCAGCAGTCCAGTCCACTCAGCAAACACCAGACATGATTCAGTAGCAGCAGCCCAAACCAGAAGAAACTGTGAGACTCTGCTGATTGGCGTGAGTCTGAGGAAGCAGCTCGACATTCTTTGTTATTTCTCTGTACAAAGTCACGAGAAGCAGAAATCAGTGAAGAAAGCAAGGTGAACCAATGCAAGAATGTCCTCAGCAAAAACCCGCATCAGCAAAGACCAACAGAGACCAGAACTAATGCCAGAGCATTGTCCACTGTCTGTTGGGTTATATTTACACTCTTTCCAAACATCACGTGTCCTCTCAAGTGTTTGCTCCAGCAAAACATCACATGCCCTTTCACCACATGTCTCTTCTCAGCAAAACATCCTCTCATGTATCTGCTTTAGCAAAACATCCTCTCATAAGTTTCCAGAAAATTATCGCATGACACAATTGAGTCTCTAATGAAACTAAAAATTCCTACTTCATATGTGTGTTATTAATCAGATTTCTCTAGAGGAACAGAACTTAAAGAATCTATCTATCATCTATGTATCTATTCATCTCTATCTATAGAAAGATGGTTTATGATAATGGCTTATAGGCTGTGGTCCAGCTAGTCCAACAATGGTTGTCTATAAACAAAAGGTCCAATAATCCAGTATTTCAAGGTGTTAGATAGCTTATCTAGGTCTTAAGTATATGCCTACTGAAGAAGTAGGCTCTAAGGCCAGAGAACGATTGGACTTGCTAACAAGAGTGAGGGGAAGCAACCAAAGATCAGATTTCCTTTCTTTCTGTCCTCTGTATAGGCTGCCAGCAGAAGGTGTGGCCCAGATTAAAGGTGTATTTTCCCACCTTAAAAATCTGGATTAAAGGTGTATCTCCTAAATCAAAAGACCCAGAGGTAGGTCTTCTCACTTCAGATGACTTTAATTAAGTAAAAAGTCCTTCACAAGTGTGCCTAACCATTTGGATTTTAGTTAATTTCAGATGTAGTCAAGTCTTGGTTGATAACCAAGAATATCTACCACACTCTGTATCATAAATGAAAAGACCGATAAACCCAACCACATTAGAATAAGTTCTGCTTTAGAAGATCATGGATATCACAGAAATTCAGATCGACTTGGTTTACGATTTAATTCTTTTTGGGTTCATATAAAGTTCTTGAAACTAATAAGATAAAAATAGGACAGAGCTTATTTAATGTTCCGTGAAGTGTCTGTGGTGGGGAGGTCTGTGGATGAGTATCTGAGCAGATCACTAGATTTTTTTGAAGCAAAGCTCTGTCGTCCTCTTTAGGTAGCTAGTGTCCTTCTGAGAAACACACCCTCAGAATTGCTGGTAGACCTTATGGTGGGGGGGGGGTGGTCAACTCTGACGTTGGCCTACCGAGCTACCATGAACACCATGAGGAGGAGACTGCGCTCTGCCATTTCTGTTTTTCCTTGGCAAAGCGTCCTGAAGTGGTTGTTTTTCTCTCCTGGCAGCCGCGATCCTGGCCTCAGTCTCCCTTCCCAAACTTTGTGGGTGTGGGGATGTAGGATGGCTCGTATCGCCAGAAGTCGAGCGTTCCTCAAAGCCAGAGCTTGAAGGCCTGGTTCCTCGACTTTCCATCTCTGACCCTTGCGTGCTATCTATCCCTCCTTGGCTGCATTGTTCGGAGGTTGTCCTTGGACATTCAGGGTATGAGCTTGGGCCAGATGGGAAGCAGGAGCCAGGGTGGAACTGGATGCGGGAGAATCACTGGGTGAGTTGCCTGTGAACAAGGAACAGGAAGAGGAGTGGGCAGGAAAGGCTCCGAACTTCTCTCATCTGCGATGAGAGACCAGGAAGGAGGGAGGGGAAGATTGGGTAGGAATATCCATAAACTGCTCTGAGTATCTTTTTTTTTTTTTTTTTTTTTTTTTTTTTTTTTTTTTTTTTTTTTTTTTTTAGGCAGAACTTTTTATTGCATCATCTTTTATAACCAACATTGTATCTGGATAGGGGCCTTAGGCATAGTAGTCCCCCACCCCTCAGGTGCAAATTCATGATCACTGTGCACATTGGGGCTTTAGGCCATACTCCCCCAGTGGCTCGAAGCTCAGCCAGAATTGATCGCCATGGTCTTGCTCCTGCTGGGACACCTGATGCTTAAGCGCTTCTACAGTCTGGGTCAGCGGGACCTCGGAGATACTGCTGCGGCCCCTTTCATTCCTCACCAGGATGCTCAGAGGATCGCCGCGGTTCTGTACCGTTAACAAGACTGCGCTGCCAGGACCCAGCCCCAGCTCCAGCCCCAGCCCCAGCCCCAGCCCCAGCCCCGGGCTCAGCCCCAGCCCGGAAAGGTGTTACACCGTCCTGAAGAAAATTGGAAAGCTGGCACGCCAATCTTCTAGGCAATCTGCTTCTTCAGATCTGACACCATCATGGAGTCTGCCGGACACCTGGAACTCATCCCCCCCCCTCCCCCCGCAGCATCTTCACCCTTAGGCTCCAGGCCATTGCTGCAGGCTCCAGAACTAGGTTCCCTGGAACTAAAGAGCCGGCTTCTCTCAGCTTCTGGCTGCTTACTCTCTGCTCCGAGCATCTCGGCCAGCCTGATAGACAGTGCAGATGGCTTCTTGGTGTAATCCAGCCTTGCGCGGCACGGCCTGGCTCTAGCAGCCCCCGCTGTACTTGTTCCTTGCAGCCAGGGCAGTTGTGCTGGAGGGACAGCTTACCATCCCTCTTAGAGCAGTTCCTCAGAAAGTGAGCGGAGCAGTTCTCAGGCCTGCCTTACTCAGCCTGCAGGGTCTCCTCTTGTCTTCTAACGGTTTTTAAAGGCTATCTGAATTCTGTTTAAATAGCTGTCAGGCTAAGTTAGCTGCTACAGTTCTTGTTATTTGCCGTTTAATCCCCACCAATATAACCTTCGAGCTCAGAAGACTATGTGCCCCACTGCAGACGATCAAATAATATTTTTTTTTGTATGAATGCATTTTAAGTGGAGGTGGCTAATGACTTTTTAAAGCACAGGATACTTAAGTTACTTAATATTTAACTACTGGTTTGTTACAATGTTGCAAACAACCTCTTCAGCAAAATCTAAGAATCGTGATATGGCTGCCTCCCATTTATCTGTCTGCAGATGTTGGTGCTGAGAACCTGGTGTGGGGCGGGGAGGGGTTGGGGGAGGATGGCGGCCCTGGTTTATAGATCCAGGCTGTGTGTGTAGGGAATGTATCAATCTTATGCAGAGAACGCCACACAGGAGATGAGGAGAGAAAAATATCCTGGCTAGAGGTAGGATGGGCAGGGGGGACGTCAGGTGGAGGCTGGTATCTGGGGTTACATGCAAACTAGTAAATTCCATGAATATTCACACAGATCATCCTTAGAGGTCTAATACAGCAGTCACAGAGCAAACTCCTCTTCCCCGTCTCACTATCATCCCAGAGAATCTTCAGCTTTTTTCTAGTTAAGCAAATCTCTTAAAATAAAGAATTAGGGAAGTCACCCAACACTATACCCTTGGCGGGTTTCAATGTGTTCACGATGTCTAACTACTTTCTGAGAACTAGACTTCTTAAATGTTGAACTCTGTTTCCCCCCTAAATATTGAAAATAATATGGAAACATTACATATACAATTTTAGACAGGGTCTCCCTGTATAGATCAGGCTAGCTTAGAACTTGCTAGGTAGCATAAGCCTGCCCCAATTCTCTGGTCTCAGCCTTGCAAATACCGCAATTACACGTGTGCACCAGCCTGTCTAGCAGGAAGACTATAAAATATGTAGATGTCAAGGAAGTTTTGCTGAAATGTCAAAGGGGGAGAGTGCCACGCTTAAACTATCAAGATCTCTGAAACGAAAATTTAGTCAGCACTTCCCTCAGAATGGCTTCCGTTCCGTTCCGCCGAGGGGAACCACGGGGAGCTGTAATTTGTCTAAGTGATAAACACTTAAGAATGAGAGCAGAGCTGGGCTTCTCCTCCCGCTGCTGCAGCTCAGGCTAATGGAGCAGGGGGTTTTCTGGTCATTCCTCACTCCTGCGTCTGGAACTGCCCAGGCCGATGAGCAAATCGATCTATTTAGCTTTGCTGAGCACTGTTTAATATCCCAATCTGAAGAGCCATGGGCCGCACTTGAAGAGGAGGGCCCAATTTAATGTCTAATTTCCCCCGCCCTTTCTCCTTCTTTTCCCCCTCTTTTCCTCTTCTTCTCCTTCTGGCGATGGGGCCCTCCTCTGTGGCCAGTGTCTTTTTTCATTATTGTATCTAGCCGCAATAGTCATATAGAGCACGCTGCAAATTTAGAAGATTCTATTAATGCACTTCAAGACAGTATTTCATATGTATCTATGGACAAACTGGGCCTGTTGGTCATTACTCATGGCTTTTGACTTTTTAAAAATAGGATTTGGGACTAGTTTCAGGATCACACACACACACACACACACACACACATGGACTCACACACACACAGACCCACACATATACAGATTCTCTCTCTCTCTCTCTCTCTCTCTCTCTCTCTCTTTCTCTCTCACACACCACACCCACACACACACACACACACACAGACACACAGACACACACACACAGAGGAATGAACAGGTATTTCTCATGTCTTCAATGTCCCTGAATGAGCCCAGCCCCTCTGATTATCAATCTCCTCAGCAGAACAGCACATTCATTACTATTGATTAATCTAGCACAGCATCATTATCAGCTGAGCCCTCAGTTCATATGAGGGTTCGCTATAGGCAGGCTGTATGTTTTGGGTTTGGGCAAATGTATAGTATCACATGTTCACCATTCCAGTATCCTATGCATATTTTAACCTGTTTATTACCTTTAAAAATTAATAATTCTGCTGATCATGGTGGCTAATGTTGGCAGTCACAACATATGGGAGCCTGAAGCAGTAGGATTTCAAATACCAGAGCAGTATGGTAGACCATATTTCCAAATAACCCCCCAACCCTCACATCAATAATTCCTTAATACAAGATATCTGATGAATGTTAAAAATTCCAACTATCTCCTAAATTCTGTGCACGCTTTCCTGTCTCCTCCAGGATATTCTGTGGCATCTGGCACAAAGCAGGGATGTGTGGCATGCAGGGGTGGCTCCGTGTGGCTTCAGCATGGAATCTGACAGGGGGTTGGCACGAGATGAGAGTCTACAGCCTGGTAGGGACGCTTTATACTATGCTAGAGGGTTTAAACTTTATGCTGGCGGATGCTCCTGAAGAATTTTATATAGTACAGATGGTACTATAATATAGCATATAGTTGTATGTAACTTTGTATATTATGATAAAACATGATTAAGTTACCATTTTAGAAAGCATCTTAGTTAGGGTTTTACTGTTGTGAACAGACACTATGACCAAGGCAACTCTCATAAGGACAACATTTAATTGGGGCTGGCTTACAGGTTCAGAGGTTCAGTCCAGTATCATCTAGGTGGGAGCAGGGCAGCATCCAGGCGGGCATGGTGCAGGAAGAGCTGAGAGTTCTACATCTTCATCTGAAGGCTGCTAGTGGAAGACTGACTTCCTGGTAGCTACGATAAGAGTCTTAAAGCCTACACCCACAGTGACACCCCTACTCCAACAAGGCCACACCCACTCCAACAAGGCCACACCCACTCCAACAAGGCCACACCTTTTAATGGTGCCACTCCCTGGGCCAAGCATATAAAAACCATGATAGAAAGATAACTTGTCTTTGACAGATTCCCAGCTAGAAGGTGGCAACACAGGAACAGGACTTTACAAAGGCTTTTCCTGTGGGGAACTAAGCAAAGATCAGATCATGTCTGAGGCAAAAGGATACGAAGGGTGTATCTGATGCTTTGCAAATAGAAGGGTTTAGTAGTGATTGGGAATGAGAAGGAAGGAGGCAAGCAGATGGAAACTTATCTCAGAGTGAAGTAAAGGAAGCTGATGGTGCTCAGAGAAAGAGGGCAGGCTTGTCGGGACGAGATGAGGATGTTAAGTTTAGAGATGATGGATGGATTTGTGGAACGGGAGAGCACAGTAGTTGTGCACTCATTTAACTTAACTCTCTCTCTCTTTCTCTGTGGGCACATACACATGTGCATGTGTGAGTGTATGTGTGTGTGTTGAATATTCACGTCTGTGTGAGTGCACACACAGACTAAGGAAAACTGGAGAGAGGAAGTACAGTTCTGTTTATGGATGTATTGTGAATCTAAAAGCTTTTCAGTCTTTCTAAGAAGGTGATGTCCACCAACATTGTTGCAGGAAATATTAAAAGGAACGACACGTTCCTGTGTTACCTACTGCCCTGGCCCTGCTACTCAGCCCGCACTGGTCCCGCCGGCCTGTTTTTATCTCATGGAGACTCTCTGGCCAGGAGTTTCGGAAATGTCTCCACCCAGCTTGCTAAGTTCCCACTAGTGGGTCCTCACCTCACCAGCCCCATGCTTCAAAACCCCCACGTCCTTTGTGGAGCCCCTCGGGCAAACCCAGCTTTGCTGCAGTAGCTTTCTCTCTTGAACCCAGATGAGCTGCTGTGTGAAGGAAAATGCAACACAAACTTAGTCCAGAAACGATGGTAATGAAAGGATAGAAAATAATACAGCCTAACTCTAATGACCCCAAGAAGTTAGAAGTTTCAAATGCTATCTGGCTTTGTTAGAAACTAGGTAAAAGGTCACATTCCAGAGCCCGCCCTTTGTTTAGACCTAGCAGAAAGGCCTTGAATAGGTGATCCTGGCCCCACAAGGTAACTGGAAATGGGCTAAGCTTATCTTGCTTCTGTAAACTGCTTATGCCTTTACCCCTATGCAGGAGTTCAGGCAGCTATAGACATTCAAGAAAATAGGAAACTAATTGGTCCACTGAGTGCGGGCTCTGATAATTTAAACTGATTGGCCTAAAAACTATGGAGTGGTACAAATCAATTGGCTCACATTTCGAGGGCTCTCCATGCTAAGAAATGATTGGTTTGTGATTCGAGGGCTTTGTGGTAAACTTATAAAAGCTGTTGCAATTCGGCACTCATGGTCCACAGTCCTCTAACCCTGTGCGGTGTACGGCTGTGGAACCCAGAATTCTGGAATAAAGAAACCCTCATGTTATTGCATCAAGACCATTTCTGGAGAGTGATTTGGGTGTCACCTTCTGGGGTATGGGGTGCTGGGGCACCCTCGGTTTTTGGGGGTCTTACAGTAACTCAATCTCTGGGCGCAACAACTAAGATCCAACTTGTAAGCCTTATTAAATCTAAATCCACCTTTGAAACAGGGAACCGCTAGTAATTACATCTTGTCTTCAGGCTATCCCCATCCAAAAGGTCTATCCTATCTCTCTCCTGCTTCCTCTCTTCCTCCATCCAACCCAGAGCACCTACTCACCCAGTGATTAGCTCCAACTCACTCCTTATCTGCAGCCCCTCCCAGGAGAGTGGAATTAGCATCAAAATACAAACAGCACCAGGCCCATCCACAATACATCATGTTGTCTGAAAGCGCTTAAAATGGAAGTAAGCAGCCCAGGACCAGAGCACTTAAGATTCTCCATCTTCTTACTCCACACATCCTACACACAAACAGACACAACACTTTTAGGATGAGAGACAAGATGGAAGTTGTAGGAAACCCTAAACTTTGGGCCAAGAAAATGAGAAGGAAAAATACGCTGACAACAGATATCAAGAGACAGGCTTTAAGAGTAACAGATGATCAGACCCCGTGGGGAAAGGATCCGTCATTTCCAGGGTTGTCTCTGCCTCTTCTGTTGTTTGGCATCTGAGCTCTCGGCTGTTGCTTCAGCTACCCCTCCTCATTTAAGATACATTAAAATCTGTAACTCATGGGTTGTAAGTCTTAAAACTCAAGCAACACAAGGAACAGATACATGAGGAAAAAGTGAAGTCGTGTAAGTATCTACGGACCTGCACCTGCAGCCTTACAGACCAAGTCCTTACTTGATACTTTGTTATTCTTGTGGTAGATTGCTGCTTCTTCCCCTTTCACCACGTGTGAATCTTCCTTATGCCATCTGAGTCTACGCTTAGCAGACATATATGTGAACGGTACACACATCTCTGCTTTCCCAGCAGCCCCTTGGTGAGTGTTGACAGGCACTCCTTGTCTCCACAAAGGCCACGCCCCTCAGCCAGTCAGGCTTCTTTCTGCAGTGAAGTTACTTCTCAGCATCTGGAGAGACACAATGACTAGGTGTCATAGTCTAGTCTATGAAATGCAAGGGGCAAGTTGGCAGAGAGGCTTCTGGGAAATTGCATCACTGATGAAAAAGCAATATTATCATCACGATTAAAATTCCAACTTCCGGCCTTCCTCCCTGTAATTCTAACTTCCTGCATTTGAATGTAATTTTAAAGTTTTATTAATTTACTGACGTTACTTAGACACCTCTGTTTTTCCACTCTGGCAGTGATATTTTTTTTCATACATTAAAGAGACATTGTTTGCTTACAGAGAATTAGGGTTCATTATGGCATCTTTAAAACTGAAGTTTTGTTCTTTCTCTTCCTCACCCATATCTTCCCCATCTGCCCTTTTTGTGGCCTCCATGCCCAGGGGTGAAGTGGAAGTTTCTGGATAGGTCATGTGATACAGACTCACGTGGTGTTTTGCTGAGGTAAGGCCCATAGGACGACACGTGATGTTAGGAGACAGTATAAATAGGACTCAATGGGCAGTGATGGAGGCTCGCACAGCTAGCTTTGAAACACTTCCTTGGTCTGGTGTCTTGGCTGATC
Source organism: Apodemus sylvaticus (assembly GCF_947179515.1). Lineage (NCBI taxonomy): Eukaryota > Metazoa > Chordata > Mammalia > Rodentia > Muridae > Apodemus > Apodemus sylvaticus. The sequence continues at coordinate 6,371,602 of NC_067491.1, forward strand.
TTCACTTAGTTGGGAGTGGCACAGCAGATGTCTCCTTGTCATCCTGCTAATTCTGGTCAGTTCTGCTGACCTGGCAGATTTGTAGAAGGCCTGGCTGTTTCTGCTGGATCGTGCCACTGCTACCCTGTGATTCATGTTTGCTACCCTGACACTACTGAACTGAACTCCTGGTATCCTGACAATGGAGACTTCTAAACAGGTCCACATTCCTGTGTCCTGTTTACCATCTTTTCTTCCTTAACTTGCATGTTGGGCTAGAATGGGGTTGAGACATTTGCGAACCCTTATTAAAGTAGGTTTTAGAACATCTATACCCACACAGTGGCCTCCTTCCACTCGGTCTGTCATGTGACCTGACTCATCTTTCTCAGCACCTCCTGTTCCCCTCAAGGTCCCTTATCTGCTTTGAATATAATTTTGATTCCCAGATGAGACCACAAACCTGCAGAATGTAAAGTCTGTTTCCAGTTTCCCACTGTTTTACAAAGAATACTGCAATGACATTTGATACAAAACGTGACAAATGTGTCACTATGTTTTTTTCATCAGATAGATTCCCAGAAATGGAATTGTTGGATGGAAAATATTTACATTTCCATTTTTGATGGATAATATCAAACTGTCCCATGCAAGGCGTTGTCAATCCGTTTTCCCCATCCTTAGTGCTCCTGACATCGCTGAGTGAAATACAAGCCCCCTTCATCCACACTGTTGTGCATAGTGAGGTGGAATGCTCTGTGTGTCTGCGTGCTACCTGTGCTATTGTATGAGCTGAGCTGTCTGTAGTCTTTGGTCATTTCCTGCTGTGTTGTTTTCTTTCTTAGTAACTGGTAGTAGTAGCTTTATTCATGTCCTTAATTATTTTTTCTTTTATTTCATATGTGATAAAATTTGTCATTTCTTTTTTCATTTATTTAAAATTTTTTTTTCAATTTTATGAATATGTGTATGTCTATGTGGGTACGTGGACCAATGTGTGAGTGCCCATGGAGGCCAAAAGAGGGCGCTGGATCCCCTGGAGCTCAAGTTATGGGCAGTGAAGAAACGTGGTGGGTCCTGAGAACCAAATCTTGGTCCTCTGCATGAGCGGTAAATTCTCTTGATTGCCAAGCCACCTCTCCGGCTATTTGCTTAAGAGATAAAGTTTTTGTTAAATATTACAAAGACACAAATGAGTATAAATGAAATATATTTAAATTTCAAAGAATGATAATGTCATGAGTTCCTAGCAAGTCACGATCTGGAGGATGCGTTTGTACGTCCACTTTGCCGTTGAAGTCCGCCGCTCCCTTCTCCTTCAGAGCAATTGCAGCCCTAAAACTTGTGTCTTAATCTTCATTTTCCTCAATGCTTTTAAGTCCACAGACCCTGTATAGGATTGGTTGGCTTTGAACTGTACACAAATAGGATCCTTGCTTTTCTCATGGGCGTGTCCCCTTCGTATATCTTGATGGGGCATATGGTGACAATTCAATTAATAATAGCAGTGTGATAATCAAGGAAATAATTATTAAGTGTTCCATCTCTTCAGCCGTTGATCATTTTTACAGCCTGGGAATTCACATTCTTTCCTGCCTTAGTGGTGCCAGCTCTGGTGTGCAGCAGGCCAGGCCTGCAGCCTTTGGCTGTCTCCTACGTGCAATCTTAGTTTGGGAGACAGCGGTTTTGTTCTCTTTTCCTTTTAAGGCATTCTGGTTTCTTAGTTTCAAGACTACTTGTCACATGCACAGGGCACACCCTGCAGCCTGAGCCAGCGTGAGGAAGTGTGCCAGGGTGACTAAAGGTCACTGGTTCGTGAGCAAATGATGCTTCTGGCTCACACTAGTGCAGATCACTCGCACTGATGTGTTTATAAAAGATACAGAGAGAGGGAATTTTGGTGGATATGTGGTGCGGTGTGGGGGAAGGGGGTGCCTTTGCGGGAACCCTGAGAGACATGGGGAGGGGAGTCAAGAGGGTAGTAGAGGCAGAGAGGAGGAGGGGATAGAGAGAGAGAGGGGGGGAGGGAGGGAGGGAGGGAGGAGGGAGGGAAGAGAAGTAGAGGCCGGCCATGAGCACGTGGAAAGAGAGAGGGGGAAAGGGTGAGGGGGCAGAGTGGGAGCAGGAAGGCAAGAGCGAGAGCGAGAGCGAGAGCAAGAGAGAGAGAGAGAGAGAGAGCGAGAGAGAGAGAGAGTGAGAGCGAGAGAGAGAGAGAGAGAGAGAGAGAGAGAGAGAGAGAGAGAGAGAGAGAGAGGGCAAGAAGCCCCTTTTGTAGTGTGTCAGGCATACCTGGCTGTTGCCAGGTAACTGTGGGGCGGAGCATACCTCGCTGTTGCTAGGTAACTGCGAGGTGGGGCTTAGACAAAATGCTAACACACTGCTAACACGCACTTCTGTTTCTGGGTCTGTTGTTCATCTACCTCTTCCAAAGACATAACTGCCATAATACTGTGGTGGTTTGAATGAGAATGGAATGTCCCTCCCCGCCATAGGCTCATCTATTTGAATACTTGGTTCACAATTGGCGAAACTGGGAAAGATCGGGAGGCGTGGTCTTGTTGGAGGAGGCGTGTCATTGGGGGCCGGCTTCAAGCTTTCTAAAGCCCACACTTTTCACATCTAACTCTTCCGCTTTGCCTCATGGTAGTAGTCTCAAGATGTGAGCTCTCGGTTCCTGCTCTAGGGCCACTTCTGTCTGCCTGCCTGCCTGCCTGCCTGCCTGCTACCATGTTCCCTGCTATGAACTCTAACCTTCACGAACTATTTGGCCCAAATATACATTTTTTTTCCCTATAAGCTGCCTTGGTCATGGTGTCTTCTCACGGCAACTGGAAACTAAGACACGCGTCTGTTGGTCTATTCCCATTTTACGGATGGCCAAGCTGAGGACCATTTACATGATTTGCCCAGGATCACAACCGCAGAGGAATCGAGATTCATACAAATACGGCTCAGTTCTGAGCTCATGTTATCAAGGTTAGATAAAACATTGGGTACTCCCCCTCTTGAAACAAGGCATAGCTATACATTACTGTCTGTCCTGGAACTCACTAAGCAGTCCAGGCCGGCTTTAAACTCACAGAGGTCCACCTGTCTCTGCCTCCCAAATACAAGCTAGGATTAACAGAATGCTTGCCACTGTGCCCAGATTTTGTGAACTTTACTTCATGAGGTTTACTTCATGAATTCATTTAGAAAATCTTTTTTTTCTATCAATTATAAGAAGATCCCTCCACTGGGTTACTAACCCAAAGTCAAAATTTCTGATCCAGAAATGCTCCTGTCTAAAAGAACTGCAGGGACAAAAATGGAGAAGAGACTGAAGGAAAGGCGGCAGTTCAATGACCGGCCCAACTTGGGATGCCTCTCATGGTGGGGGTCAGAGGCACCAAGGACCCTGGCACAAAATCTAAGGACTCTGGCATGTATATAGCAGAGGTTTGCCTGGTCTGGCCTCAGTGGGAGAAGATGTGCTTAATCCTTGAGAGACTTGTGGCCCCAGGGAAGGGGGCGAGGCCTGATGCTGGTGAGCAACCCCTCAGAGGCAAGGGGGAGGAGGAATGGGATGTGGAACTGTGTGTGGGGGACCGGGAGGGAGGGCAACAACTGGAATGAAAATTAAATTAATAAAAAAATGCCATCCAAGATAATCTACAATTTATTAAAATCTATGATTAGTACAGTCAAAAATGTGTGAATTTGTAGGATAGGCTTGTTTTTAACTCATGGTAGTTTATATTCTGGAATATATATATATATATATATATATATCTGGAATATATATATATATATACATGTACACACATATATACACATGTACACAACTATGATACAACTATGTGTGCATACATCTAAAAAGCATTTTTATAAAAAGGCCCACATATGTGGAAGTCCTCAGTGACAAATTGGATAACTTACAGTGGTGCCTAACTGTCTTAGGTAGTGGGTTGTTTTCTTACAATCTTTGAATGTTCATACTGATATTTAAAACATTGTCTGCTCATTAACCTCTTCTATCAAATGGTAGGGCATAATTAAGCTTCTGTTCTCCCTCAGGAGGAGAGAGAGGATGGCTTCAGAACAGAGCTGGCCTCCACTGTATCTGTAAGTAGCCCGACTGCTGTGCACCTCAGGATAACTTTCATGCTACGTAGAGGTAATACAATGGAAGGCACAGTTTAGAAATCCAATTTATCTCGCTGTGAACAGAATTGCCTCCGCTACAGATGACAATTAGTTTTGTTCCATAACACTGTTACAGAAATGTGACATTGAAAAACTACGTGCAAACTATTAAACATTCACCCACTGCGAGTCCATGCCATGGAGGGAAAAAAATGTTAATTCCATTTATGCGGAAAAACATAAAAGTGTTTTTTACGAGGAGTATCCGAAGGTCAGGCTGTGACTGCCGAGGTGACAGAGGGAAGACTCCGCAAACTTTCGGTTGCTCATACATTCTATTAAAGCTGCAAAATTCTGCTGATCCTTGGTTTTCAAAAGCACCAGGGTTGCAGCTCTGGCACAATAGAGATTAATGCAGCGCCGAGCCGGTCTGTAATGTCTCCTCTAACTGCAGAAGGGCCTGCTGCTCCTCTCCTGGCTGGCGGCGCTGGCTCTCCTCTTTGGGTTTTGAGTCTTCCTGTTTTCTTCTTTCCAACATCCCTGGTCGTATTCATACACAGCGAGTGTTCACGCGTAGCGAAGGATCCAAGCAGACATTCCTATAAGGTGAAGGTCAAAGGGCTTTACAGCGTGAACATCACCACATTTTCTGTTATGTAAATAACATTATCCACTCGCTCTTCTGCAGGCAACCACACATTATAAGACTGGACTTGTGGGCTAGAGAGATGGCTCAGTAGATATGAACTCTTCCTGTTGTTCCAGAGGATCTGGGTCCAGTTCCTAGAATTCCCAGTGGGACGGCCCATAACAGCCTTTAGCTCCAGTTCTGGGGGATCTGACGCCCTCTTCTGGTTTCCAAGGGCACTTGCACTCATACATGCCACCCCCTGCCCCAACACACGAGAAGCGAAACAGTTTTCTCTCAGCTTCTTCTGTCCCTAGATCTTTGACTGGCTGAGACATGTTCATGTTGGGGAGGGCAATTTTGTTTTACTTGGTGTCTTAGTCGCTGTTCTGTTGCTGCGTGAAGAGACACCATGACCACAGCAACTTAAAGAAAGCATTTGATTGGGGGATCGCGCAGAGTTTCAGAGGGCGAGTCTCTGTTCATCGTGGCAGGGAGTGTGGTGGCAGGCAGGCATGGTGCTGGAGGCGTAGCTGAGAGCTGACATCTGACCCACAAGCTGAGGCAGGGGTAGGGAGAAGGAAGGGGAGGGGGGAGGGGGAGCGGGAGCTGGAGGCAGAGGCAGAGGCAGGGGCAGGGGCAGAGGCAGAGGAGGCAGAGGCAGAGGCAGAGGCCCAGAGAGAGTAGCAGAGAGAGAGAGAGAGAGAGAGAGACAGACAGACAGATAGACAGACAGACACAGACAGACAGGCGGAGGCAACCTGGCATGGACTTTTGAAACCTCAAAGTCCTCCCCCGTGACACACTCCTAATCTTTCCCAAAATAGCTCCACCAACTAGGGACTGAGGATTCAAATATATGAGCCAGTGGAGGGCGTTCACACTCAAACCACCACTCTTAAGCTGCCAGTTCCACTAACCTAATCCAGACAGATACCCTCTGAAGAATGTTTCATTAAATTACCACCACCGCACCACCACACCTGATCAAGCTGACGCACAGATGAATTGCTTCAAGTTGTAAGAACTAGCACATGCTGTCCTGGGTGTAGGCTTCGTGTGCTCTCCTGACCGGCTCTTCAGGAGTCTCCTCATAGCCATGACTTCTAGACTGGGTTAGGTCCCTCTCCTGTGACACCCTCCTGTCCCTGTATCATGGCATGCTTCTTCAGGTACCACGATTTCCTACTTGTTCTGGGCATATAGACACAGGTTCACACAGCATCAGGAATGGCCTGGTAGCTTGCATACCTGCGGGGACCAACAGTCGTTTGTTAAATGATTGAATGAGCAGACTTAGACGCAGTGGAGCAGGTAGAAGCTGACGTGAGCCTTAGAGGAGGAGCGTTTCTAATGCCTGGTTGAAGAAGGCCAATAACAGGAAATAACACAAATGTTTACTTTGGAATTATGACTTTAGATACTATTAATAGTCACTTTGAAAGCCTACACTCATTTTCTAATACCCCAAATAATTGTAGCTATCCTGAGATAGCCTGGAGCCCTTCCTTTCATCAGATTTGAGGAATATTTTTAATTAATTAATTTTACATCCCAATGATAGTTTCCTCTCCCTCCTCTCCTTCTGGTCCTTCCCTCCTCACTGCCCCTCCCTCACCCACTCCTCCATTTCTGTTCAGAAAAGGGGAGGTCTCCCATGGGTATCAGCTAGTCTTGGCAGATTAAATTGTAGTACGACTAGTCACATCTTTTTCTATTGAGGCAAGAATAGGTAGCCCAGTTAGGGAATGGGATCCACAGGTAGGCAGCAGAGTCAGAGACAGTCTCTGCTGTTAGAAGTCCCACAGGAAGACCAAGCTATACAATGGTTACGTATGTGCGGAAGGCCGAGGTCTGTCCCATGCATGCTCCTTGGTGGTTAAAGTTGAGGGGTTCTTTTTTAATGTTGTAATTTCCACGAAACTCTGTGTGTGTGTGTGTGTTCGCGCATGTGTGTATTTGTGCGGTGTGGGTGTTAGAGGGCAACTTTTGAGGACATGGGAAGGAGACAGAGCCTCATTTTCTGGAGTCTGTGTGACTCCTCCAGCCAGGAGGAGAATCACGAATTCCAAACTTGCTGCAAAGGTTGCTGACACAGAGATGACATTCCTCTGTAGACTTTATTGTCAACTCGATGCAACCTAGGACGAAGAAAGGACATCAACTGAGAAATTGCCTAGACCAGATTGCCCACAGGCACGCCCATGGAGGCGTGGTCTAGACCAGACTGTCCATGGACACGCCCGTAGAGGCGTGGTCTAGACCACATTGCCAGTCAGCAAATCTCTCTAGGCGTGGTCTTGAATACTGACTGATGTTGGAGGCCCAGTCTACTACAAGCAGTATCATCCTTAGCCAGATGGGTGGGCTAACCGTGTGAGGCAGGCAATGGGTCAGAGAGCATAGCCAGCTAGCAGCACACCACTGTGGTTTCCGCCGCATCCTTGAAATTCTTCAGCAACCCTTTAAAGACAATGACTTCAGAAACCACCAAGTCTTATATATGACCATTGCAAGGACGATAAAGTGTGACTCTCCTTTGAGAAGTCATGGCATGCTCCCAGGTGTCCTACCCTCTCCCCCAGCAATTTCTCTTTACTTCGTACATCAAAATGTCTTTTAATAAACCCCACCCCCACTTCACCTTGGCTCGCCCTGAAATTCTCTTCTGTAGAATAACTAAGGATCCAGCTTCAGAACACGAAAGGAGTGTCTCAGGCTGCAGGTGGCACTGTGGAACTGTGTCTCCACTCCTGACGACTCGCGGTGTAGCCTACCTCACGTCTCTGATCTGTTTGTAGATGATGACATTTAACTGATTCTTCTTCCTCTTCTATTTCCCTTAAACTGGGAGCGAGCGCTGTCTTGATTAAGTTCAAATTCAACGCTTTCCACCAAGGTTGCATAGAGAAGAGTGGGTACTCCACATGACACCGTTGGCTGGAAGCATTTTCTGCTGCAGGGTTGCTAAAGCAACATTTCTCCCGATGCCTAGCAAGCAATCGGAAGAACATTGCTGTGGTGCCCGGCTAATACCCGCGTGTTGCCTCTTTACGGTTTCAGCAACTCTTGGTTGCCTGAGTTTGTGTCCCAATGTGGGTCACAGAATGGTGATTTCCTAATACCTGTTCCCTCTCCATTTCTTAGTTGGAATCCTGTCATTTTCTGTCCCTCGGATAAGGCTATTTGGTGTTCTGAATTATTATTATTACATTCTTTTTTGAAAGAAAGGTAAGCTCAATTCTAAATCCATTCTCTTCAAACTTTCTTTTTTTTTTTCCCGTTTGCCATAAGTTTCTCAGTGGACCTTATGTATTGTAACTAACGGCAATCATTTTGATGCTTTCATTGCTTCGTAGCAGCATTTCTGGTCGGCGAGAGTCCCCATTAGCCGTTTCCTGTGACCTTTTGAAGAGTCTCATTAAACTTTGATATGCTTCCCAGAGCAATAAAATGTTCCAAGCTCATCTTGTGAATTTCCTGTCCCAGATGGGAAATCAGCTTTATCAGCAAGGAGTTTTGGTTTCTTTCAGTGGGCACACAATATTCGAATCTGAATCTGGTCAGTAGAGGTGCTTAGGATATACCCGGGTGTTAGTGGTTCCAAGTCCTCTGATTCTGAATCTTCCAACTCAAAATGGATGAGGTTTTTATGTTCGTTAAAAGATTATACACATGCAAAAAAAAAATCTTGATTTCTAAAAATACCGTACTTTTGTGGCATTAAATTTTCTTTCATTATATTTGGTTTGTTTATTTGGTGTGCCCATTCGTGTGGAGGTCAGAGGACATCTTGTGGGAGTCAGCTCTCTCCTTCAACCATGTGGGCTGTGGGGACTGAACGCAGACCATCAGGCTTGGCTGTGAGCTATCTTTTTTTCTGTATGACATTTTTGTTCATTGTGTATAGTTAGAAGCACAGTGCTGTCCTAGCTGGTTTGGTATCAACTCGACACAAGCTAGGAGTCATCAGAGAGGAAGGAGCCTCCGTTGAGGACATGCCTCCATGAGATCCAGCTGTAAGGCATTTTCTCAATTAGTGATCAGTGGGGGAGGGCCCAGCCCATTGTGGGCGGTGCCAACCCTGGGCTGGTGGTCTTGGGTTCTATCAGAAAGCAAGCTGAGTAAGCCATGGGGAGCAAGCCAGTGAGCAGCACCCCTCCAAGGCCTCTGCATCAGCTCCTGCCTCCAGGTTCCTGCCCTGTGTGAGTTCCTGTCCTGACTTTCTTCAGTGATGGACTAGGATATGGAAATGTCAGCTGAATAAACCCTTTCTTCCACAAGTTGCTTTTTGGGTTATGGTGTTTCATTGCAGCAATGGAAACCCCACCTAAGCCAACGTTACTCATAATCTACAATATAAAGTTTATAGATGCTTTCTCCTTCAGGATTGAGCTTACTAAATAAGCGTGGCCCAAACATTGTGTTTTAAAGCTAGTCCACTTGTTTCTTTTCTCTGCGTTATAAATGATCTTTCATAAAGACTTATGCCATTCCTAATGAGTACTCATTAAACCTGAAAAAAATAGGAGTTTTATTCAGGTAGACTGGCTTCTTGTGGGGAGGGGCACTGGGAATTAAATTTGCATTCTAAGTTAATGAGTTGAAGCAACAACAATACCACATAGGATCTTTCATGATATGAGTATTTGGTTTCAGTGACTCTGTGAAGGCATGTGGGAGGTGGGAGGAGCATGTCCTCATCCTGTCCTCTCTGCCCACGCCCTCTCTGTCCACGCCCTCTCAGTCCACTTCCTCTCTGTCCACGCCCACTCAGTCCACGCCCTCTCAGTCCACTTCCTCTCTGCCCATGCCCTATCTGTCCAAGTCCTCTCTATCCTGTCCTCTCTGTCCACATCCTGTATCTCCACGTCCTCTATCTCCACGTCTTCTCTGTCCACATTTTCGCTAATCATGTCCTCTCTGTTCATGTCCTCTGTGTCCATGCCCTATCACTCTTACTTTATTCTCTAGAGACAGAAAATTTCATGGAACCTGATTTTTTCCCCTCTCTGTCCTGTGCCTAACTACCCTGGTTAATATGAGATTAATATGACATTTTTTATGTTTATTAAAAGATGATCCCTTGGGACAACTTATAGACACTGTGGATTTCTTCATTTCCTTGGCTTTTCAGTTGTTTTTGGCTTAAGCGTGTACTAAGGAGAGAGCTAGACATGAACCCAAGAAGGGCGTGTCCTTTCCTTATTGTTGAAAACTGAGTGGAGAAGACGCTGGGTGGTTCTGCTCTCTCAGCAGAGATCACTTTGAGTGCCTGTAAGATGGGAGGGACGAAAGAAAACTGAGAGTTAGGAGAAGGAGATGAAAAGACGGAAGGAGGGCTCAGAAGATAAAGACGGTCGTAGGGACACCACACTGGGCGAGCCAACAACATCAACAGTTCCCAGAGAGTAAATTACTTTTGCAGCTATTTAGAAGGAACCAGAAGGTCTGTATTATCAACACCAACTTTGTGAAAGGTTTTAGTCTATTCTTGGGGCTAAATTCAATAATCGATGGAGCACAAAATTCGCTGCCCTTGGTGGGAATGCCCTCTGAGCTAGTGTGCTCACTCAGCACACTGGAGGTCCCGGGTTCAAACCAAACCAGCGTTTGCTAAATGGGCGGTATACTTTGGACCTCAAGTATTACTCTTTGTTTGTGAACTCACATCCCTGTACCCCTGGATTGAGGTGTCAAACTTAATAAGTGCTCAGCAAACGTCTGCTGAATGAATTCACTTGATTCCTTTGCAGTCTTTTCAAATGTGTTTTAGTTACCTAAGCTTATAATAATAGCAAATGCATGTGCACAAGGAAATACATGTTGGAAATTCCATCTGTGCTGAAAAATACATGAGAGAATTCTTTTGTAAGAACTGGAAGTAGGAAAATCTATTAATAATAGAGTAAGGGTTTGGTGTTGAGATCATCTCAGTCTTTTCCCGATTAGATGTGTCTCAGACACGAGTAAGACACTTCTGGTTAGGGACAAGTGTGTGGCCCAGGTTCTAAAATTCCTCTTTCGAGGTGCATGGCCCTCTAACGCACTCAAATCTGAGCCCAATTGAGGACAAATAACAGGACCCAACACTGCTCCAAGAACCCTACATGGTTGCCTTTAGAACCTGGTTGGAAATCGCTTCCTGAGAAGAGGATGGCGCCTACCAGTCACACATCCCAGGAAATAAATGAGACAGTTTGGCAGACCTGAACAAGCTCCTTTTACACGGAGAAAAATCAGATATGCAACAGTCTCAAGAGGCCAGAGAGACTTCTTAACAATATTTTTGTAGTTGCCCCATGAAACTATTGGGCTGTATAGGAGAGTCTCCGGTCTTTAGGGAGGTGAGACAGGACAGCTGGTTCTGTGGCCGATTTTTGTCTACAGTGCTTGGGCTGGACACTCACAATCTTAATTATTTCTGTGCAAGCTATGGCGGAGGATGAAGCTAGTGACGTCATCACTGTGGGCACGCAGAGGATATTTTCTGTTCCAGAGATCAGTCAGTGGGCCAGCGCGAGGGTATTGAGCTCTCTGGGAACTGAGGACTGTGCCAGCTTCCCACCCAGGGTGACAGCTTAAAAACAGTGGACTGAAAAATGTCGTAAATTTGAAAAACAATGAAGCACCTGGTGTCAAGTTTGTGATTGATGGCTCCCGGTGCCTAGAAAGCCAAATGGGAGTGAGGAAATTCCTACAATTTTAGCATTCCAAGCATCTCTCGCAACGATTCATTCATTAGAAGCCATATAGATGTAAAGGTGTCTCTATGTATGGATACGCACATACATTATTCATACCGTTCTCTATGTTTAAAATGCTTAGGGGTTGAAACATGCTTGGAAATGTTCAGTCAGGCGAAATCGTTCCTTTGGCGATGTGCACTTAGGCCTGGAAGCTCAAGCTCACTTCCACATTCCTTCCCCTTTCCCCCAGGTAATTAAAGGTGAAGGGTGAGCAGCGGAGAGACAGTTGGACTTATTCCAGTGCTCTCCCCAGGAGAGCCACAGACGGCTGTGTGGCCTCTGCCTAGTGTGAATGTGTCCCCATTCCCTGCAAGTGGGGCAGCGTGGTTGTCAGGCCAGGGTTGTGGCCCTATGGGAGAGTCTGTGGTTTGAACGTCTGTAGGCTGGTTACTGCCTCTTGATAGCTCCAGACTTCATGGCTTAAAATGACAGCCCCTCAGCTGGCCATGGGGATGCCTATTTCCGTGGGATCCCACACTTTGGGAGATGGAAGAAGGAGGATGAGGAGTTCATGTCAGCATTGGCTAAATATTGAATTCAAGGCTGGCTGGGGCAACCTGAGACCCTGTCACAAAACAAAAAATGAAACCAAACCCAGCCACTTACTCTGTCATATGAGTTAAATGGCCATCTCGGTCAGTCTGCTGGTCTTCACTGAATTACATCATGCGGTGCTGTAGTCAGCTGGCCAGTAGGGACACTGGTGGTTGTTGGGACGACCTTGGCGTGAACGGTTTGTGTGCTCTCCCCATTCTTCCAGCAGACTAGCTCAAGCTCATTCTCGAGTTAGTGGTAGATCATGTGCAGTTTTGCTATAAGCCTCTATATAATTCAGGTTTGCCCATTTCCCATTGGCCAAAGTAAATCACACAGCTAAGTCCAGATGCAATGTGAAAAGGATTGCTGAACTATACGGACACAGAGGGACTAAAGGCTCAGAGGGATGATCATGAATGGTAGTGACATTGTTACTCAAGTCAGTAATGTTTTCTTCAGAGTTTGGATTTATTCATTTATTGATTAGTTTATTATGGAAGCACCGTGTTTGGGTACTGTTTCAGGGACAAGCGTTTACCTACAGGGACAGTTTTCTTCACCTTTACGTCTTTTGTTTCTTCTCATCCCTCATCTCATATATTATGAATTCTTCTGTAAAATGGGATCAAGAGGGGACTTTGTCAGCTGGGCTTACCTGGCTGTTGTCAGGTGACTGTGGGGGTGGGGTCCAGACAGAATACCAGGGCCTTAAGGTGTTGCCCTACTGACTGATGACCACAGGATTATGGAGTTGAGGGCCTCGGGTCGGGAGCCTAGTGTCTGGGAGCATGACCAACAGGCCCGTCCCTTGCAGAATATCTACTGGGTCTCCAGAGGTTAAGCCTCACTCAACCAGAATACAGACTGCCTTCCACAGTCCCACAGAAATGAATAAATCCACTAAAGAAATCTATGAAAATACAAGAGGTGGAAGGAAATGAATGAAACAGTTCAGGATCTGAATGTGGAAATAGAAATAATAAAGAAAACCCAAACTGAGGGTAATCTTGGAATGAGAAATTACGCAACTTGTAAAGAAACCTCAGAGGCAACAGAACATGAGAGATGGAAGAGAGAATCTCAGACACTGAAGACACAGCAGAAGAAATGGATGCCTTGGTTAAAGAAAATGTTCACTCTAAGAAACTCCTGGCATAAAACATCCAGGAACTATGGGACACCATGAAAAGACTAAATCTAAGAATAATAGGAATAGAGGAAGGTGTGTGGGGGGAACCCAGGTCAAAGGCATAGGAAATATTTTCAGCAAAATCATAGAAGAAAAATTTCCTAACCTTAAAAAGGAGATGCCTAGAAAGGTAGCATCCAGAATACCAAATAGATGGAACCAGAAAGGAAAGTCTCCTTGCCACATAATAATGAAAACACTCAATGCACAGAACAAAGAATATTAAAAGTTGCAAGGGAAAAAGGCCAAGTAACATGTAAAAGCAGACCTACCAGAATTATACCCTACTTTTCCATGGAGACTCTAAAAGCAAAAGAGGCCTAGACAAATGGGCTCCAGAATCCAAGAGACCCAAGATGTCAGTAGTTATACTCACACTATTATACCCAGTAAAACTTTCAATCACAGTAGATGTAGAAAACAAAACATTTAATGATAAAACCAAATGTAAGCAATATTTGTATTTAAATCGAGCCCTACAGGAGTCACTTGGAAGGTTAACTCTAAAGAGGTTACCCACACCAAAGGGGAAAAACAAACAGGGAATAAATAATCCCAGACCAGCAAATAAAAAAAAGGAACACACACACACACACACACACACACACACACACACACACATGCCCCAACTACCACCACCACCATCACTACCACCAAAATCACAAAAATCAAGAAACATTTCTCATTAATATTTCTCAATTACCCAATAACAACATACAGGCTAACATAATGTATGTAAAAATGGGATTCATCCTGCTGCATCCAAGAAATACACTTCAACATCAAGGATAGCCATTACCTAAGGGTAAAGGGTTGGAAGAAGGTATTCTAAACAAATGGACCTAATAAGTAAGTTGGTGCAGCTATTTTGTTGTCTGACAAAATGCACATCAGACCAAAATTAACCAGAAGAGACAGGGAAGGATACTTCATACTCGTCAAAGAAAAGATCCACCAAGATGGTGTTTCGACTCTTAACATCTATGCCCCAAACACAAGGGTACCCAAGTTCATATAACAAACACTACTTAAATCACGTATTGACTTTCACACACTGACAGTGGGAGACTTCAATACCCTGCTCTTGCCAATAGATAGGGCATCCAGATAAAAACTAAATGGAGAAGTGTCGGAAGTAACCGATATGATAAACCAGGTGAACGCAACAGATTTGTACAGAACATTCCATCTAAATACAGAAGAATATACCTTCTTCTCAGCACCTCATGGAACTTTCTCCAAGACTGATCGCATATTCAGACATGAATCAAGTCTCAGCAGATACAAGAAAGGTGAAATAACCCCCTGCATTCTATCAGGCCGCCATGCATGGTCATAGACTAGATAATCCCATCTGGTATATCTTCAAGTTTACAGCATCTTTGTTTTTCCATCTTGAGTCTGCTATGAATCTTTTGCTTCAACACAGAAATTTTCATTTTGTTCTTTTTAGTATGTCTTTGTTTGTTTTTGAGGCAGGGTCTCAATATGTGCCTCTGGCTGTCCTGGAACTCTCTAAGTAGACCAGGCTGGCCTTGAACTGACAGAGATCCACTTGCCTCTGCACTGGATGAGAATGAGCCACCACACTTGGCCTGTTTTTGTTCTTTTCAGTTTTTTAAAATTGTGTTCTCTACTTTGTGAAATGTTTTTGTTTGTTTGTTTGTTTGTTTGTTAGATTCTTTAGACCTGGGTTTTTTTTTTTTTTTTTTTTTTTTTAGTTCTTTAAATAACTTCACAATAGGTAATTTAAACCCTTTGTAAGTCCCACCTAAGGGACTTGACCCATCCTAAGGGATAATTTGTATTGCTTGCTCTCTGCCCATTCCTACCTGTTAATTTACACATCTTGTGACATCTTGTCAAAAGTAGACACTAAAAGTAACTCAGTTTGGCATTTCTGAAGACCAAGTCCCTGCTCCCATATTTCTGATTTGTGGCTGTTGTTCGATTCGTGCCTTTCCAGAGTGAATTCTGTCATAGGTATTTCTTTTTTTTGCACTGCTGTTGAAGTCTCCATCCAGCAGGTGCTGTGGACAGCTCCTTTGGACAGAGACTTCCGTGCTGTGCACTAGCAGCTCAGCTTCTGTTGAGGGCTCTGCGAGTGTTGGGAGCCGCCTTCAGCGCTCTGAGGGGTGGTTTACGGCGTCCCTTTAGCCTTTACTTCCCGCTTTCCCGGAGCCTTATGGTCAGTAGCAGGTGAGAAATATGCACAGCTCTTCACTCGGCCTCCTAAACACCCGGGGATCGGGGATCGTTGTGAGCATTTTAAAGTACCCCGTGGGCATTCCCCAGCATTTCATTGTAAGCTTTCGGGCAGCTTCTCGTTTGTCACAACTGTTATTGCCACCTCTGGCAGCTGTGATGTTAAACCAACCCCACAGATTGTTTTCCACCGATGCTACAGGGGAGAGAGGGTTGAAGGAGCTCGGGGTGAGGCCGAGTAAGCATGGGACTCGCGGCTTTCAGAGCTTTTCAGGGAGTCTGCAACTCGGCCAAAGAGTGCGGCGAGGGCTTTGGGCAGCCATAAACATACTCTGTCTCCTCTGGTGATTACCAAGAGCCAGGATTTCATGACCAGTGTTTTGGCAAAGAGGAGTGGGCAGAAAATAAGCCAGGATGAAATGCCACAAAGCTCTGTCGTGTCCTGGAGGGAAAAAAATGTGCTCCTTACCAGACACTGATTAATTTTTCAGAGCCCATAAAAGCTGACGTGTGACCTAAAAGCCAAAGGAAAACCAACCTAGCATTCTCATTGCTTTTACAGGGATGAGTAGGTTTTGGAGGCCTGGATGCCTTGCTCTGGAATGCAGACCTCTGCCTGGACTATTTGATGTGCAGTTTTACTGTTCACTAATCATGCCTCCCCTACTTCTTCTTTGATCATATTGGCTTCTCTCTATAACACTTAGGCCAGTGTTCTGCAAAAATCCACAGAGCTGTGTCCAGGTTTAGAGAGGACTCAAGGTCTGCGTTTTAAGTATGTTCTAGGGAACTAAGGTATTTAGTGGCTCATGGACCAAACTTTAAACCCTTCTCCAATATAAATGATACTCAAAGTATTACTACCTGCCAATTCATATTGCACATGAACTTACTGTTATCAGTATTGTTACTATTTGTGTTTGTATAAATTATCTTTTCCCACCCTAGAATAAAAACTCATTGCACCAGAATAAACACTCTCTGAACTCCCAAAGTCTTCAATACTACAGTCAGCTCTGTGCATGTTTACAGAATGAAATGTGTGTGTATTGTTTTTATGTGCAAATAAACTCTTAATCCCAAGCTTCTGGAATTTGCAAATTCATTAGTAAATTGAAACTTTCCTTCCATAGTCTTCCTAATTAAGAAGGTGGTTAATTTTGTGGGATTTGTATTTAGAAAAAAAAAAAAAAGACTGTCTCAACAGCTTCACAAATTATTTTCCTGAAAAGTGCTAACTCATAAAACTTCAGCAAAATTTGACATTTCCATCTCAGGGAAAAATGCCAAAATGAAGACACTGCCATATCAGATTCCCTGAAGAATACACAGTAGGGAACATGGTGTTAATTTTTTACCCAGCGGAGAACAAAGTGTTAATTTCTTATTCACCAGAGACTATGACAGTCTCGGGTGGGAATCCCAGCAGCCTTGCTACTGTTCATCTGATGGTCACAGACTTCCTCTGCCCTACAGACAGCTGCCTCCTGTCTGTACTACAGGCAAGCCTGGCTTTCACAGAGGCACTGATGTGAACCCTGATCTCAGATAGTTGCTAGGGTCCTGCTGGAGTGTGGGGTGGGTTTCTGATTGGTGAGATAACATTTTTCTTGCCCAGAGAAACTGTTGAATGTTAAAGTACTGCTGTTGGGGGAGGTTAGCATGGGCAGGATGCTGGGCTGCATGGGCACTGGCCTAGTTCATTGCTACAGGGAAATAGATGGCTGGATTGTGTGCCAGGCTCTAGGAGAATTCCCTTAACTGGCCCTGATGAAAGGAGCGTGTTAGAATTGGCGAGCTGATAAGTTCCCTCTCACTGACGGTTGTTGACTTTTGGTCTTTTGCTGTGTATTAAGTGAGGGCTTGGTTGTCCAGTGATGAGAGAGTCCACAAGTAGACCCAAGTGACACTATGGGACCTGACCCCAATTTTTTTCTGATTGGTAAATGAAGATGCCAACAGCCGGTAACTGGCCAGAAGTTACATAGGTGGATTTTAGGATTCTTGGGCTGGAGATTGGAGGAAAGCCTCAAGGGAGAAGAAGGTGGAGGAGAGAGAAGCCGCTATGGGGTGGGTGAATCAGGAAAACACGACCACGAGGGCTGGCCAATGGGAGTTAAGAAAGAGCAGGGTTATCGATAGGAAGTAGATTCTAATAGCATAGAGGGTAGATATCGGCCATCTCTTGTGCTGCTTAAAGCTTATTGTAAATATACGACTGTGTTTGTGTGTCTTTTATTCAGGAGCTAAATGGTAAAGGTGGGTAGAAACCTCTGATTGGGATTAAAATTTTCTACAGCATACTGTGTTGGTAGATACTCATATTGGCTTATTTAAGAAGACTAGGGTGAAAAACCATATTTCTAACGCCGCAGCACATACTAGTTAGAAGTCAGGGCCTTGACTTTGACATTCAGGAAATGGAGGACAATACCACATGGAGTTTGACAATAACAGATAGCTCTATTTTAAAGACAGAAATCTCTATTTTACTATAACATAGTTAATCAAGTACATTCTTCTCTTAAACCATAGTCTGAGCACTCATTTTACACACACACACACACACACACGCGCACACGCACACGCACACGCACACACACACATATCAAGAAAAACATCACCTCAGTGGAGGGGATGCAGGTTCCCTCCTGTTTCAGGTGTTGGGGCTTGTGCTTGTGAGGCAAGCTTTGCTGTATGGATTTAACCTCCTAACCTCACCACCCTTGTCTCCTTCTCCTTCTTCCCACTGTCCACCCTCCCTGTCTCTGTCTCTCTCATGTCACTCTCTCTCTCTCTGTCTCATGTCACTCTCTGTCTCTCTTTGTCTGTCTCACGTCACTCTCTGTCTCTCTCTGTCTTTCTGTCTCTGTCTGTCTCTCTCTGTCTCACGTCACTCTCTCTCTCTCTCTCTGTCTCACGTCACTCTCTGTCTCTCTCTGTCTCTCTGTCTCTGTCTGTCTCTCTCTCCTGTCACTTTCTCCTTTTCTTCTGATTCAGCATTTGAGAGAAAACACGTGACATTTGTTTGCCCTGCACTGGTTAGTTTTTGTCAGCCTCAGACAAACTGGAGTAGGCTGGGAAGAGAAAGCCTCAGCTGAAGAATTGCCGCTATCAGATTGGCCTGTGGGCTAATTAAAAAAATTGTTTTATTGAAAAAAAAAAACTCATTCTAATACAATATATTCTGACCACGATTTCCCCTCCTTCATCTTCTCCCATATTCTACCCACCTCCCCATCCACCCAAGTCCATACCTTTTCTTTCTCTCCCTCTTTAAAACACAAACAAGAAAACAGACAAAAATAAATAAATCAGATTTTCAAAAAACAGAAAAACCTAAGAAATGCACGTGTGAGACACAAAACTCATAAAAATAGAAAATTGGAAACTATAACACGCAACCAAAAGATCAATAAGACAGAAAATGCCCAAACAAAACAATATGAGACAAAAGAAATCCACAGTTTCCGAGCTTTAGTCCATCGCGGTCATGGCGGGGAGCACAGCGGTCATGGCGGGGAGCACGGCAGAATGCTGGAGAAGGAGCTGAGGGTTCTATATTCGGATCTGCAGGCAGCAGGACGATGGAAACGCTGTGACTGGCTTGGACTTTAGAAACCCAGTGACATACTTCCTCAACAAGGCCACACCTCCTAATCCTTTCAATCTCTGGTGACCAAAAATTCAAATCTATGAGCCAACCTGTCAATGTTTTCCTACATTACAACGATGGAGCTGGGTGGACACAGTGGGACTTTCCAGAAACTTGCGCCCAAACACTTTGCTCCTTTAAGTTGCATTTCTAAGGTATTTTCTCCCATATGGAGGAAAAGCGGACTAAACCAAAGCGTACTTGCTCATCTTGGTGGCTTGCGTGGGAAGATAAGAGCTAGAGCTGGCCCGGTGGGTCGGGGTGCTTGCCACCAAGGCTGATGCTATGGATTTGGTTCTGAAGACTAAAGGAAGGAGAGAACTGACGGCAGAGAGCGGTCCTCTGTCTACTGCATGCTCCCTGTGGTCTCTCTGTGTGTCCTACTAAAGATAAACAAATACATGTAATTAAATAATGAGACAGCTCTGAGCCCTAATACTGAACCGCAGATAGCGGTGACGGTCTCTGAGGAAAGTAGTGAACACTAGCTACTCTATCAGCATTGTCATCAAACTCAATAGCGGGCTATCTGGAGCTCCTAAATGGGCCCTTTCTTCTTGCAGTGTAATAGCACTTACGCTTGCTATTGTCATCACTGGACGCTCACAATTATACTGATATTTTCATGCCTTAATTAAATCAATTTTATTTTTTTAGCAGTTGAATGGATTCTGCTTTGAATTGAGAAGCTATTGCAGTCATTCTGGAAAAAAAAAGAAAATAATTTTCTCTTTTGCAAAAGCATCAATGTTTTGGTTCTGTTTAACATGAATGAGTAAAACCAAAAAATATCTACGTACTGTAGGTTTGGAAGAGTTACCCTGTTGCTAGGGAGCAGTAGACGATTATCCACTGATTTAATCAAGTCCCAAATTTGTCTGGTTTTTTTTTTTACCTCGAGATATTCAATCTGTTTCTGAGAAGATAACATGCTGTACCATGAACTGATGGCATCATATGAGAGAAAATGTGTCAAAGTGGGACAGGAGAACTGATTTCTCTACCCCTTCCCTGTGTCACTTAAAACCATGTTACCTTGGGCATCAATGAATAACTCCATGTCTTCTTAGTCTGGTGACGTGAGGATGGCCACAGAGTCCCAGTACTCTTTTCAGAACTCTGTTCTGAATAGACATCTTTAGAATATGTCAACAATTCTTTGGACCCAAACAACAGAGTACAGATTTTAAAGTACAAATAGCAAAAAGTATTTTATTTTTGGTGGAGATGCTAATGCGCACTAACAGGTGCGGATGAAAAATGAAGGTCGCTTGAATCTGTGATGAGGTGTGCCAAATGATAAAAAGAGTGATAAGAATTAGCAAGCTAGTGCCGCAAATCTAGAAGGCCTTAATCCAACCGTTAGCATCCCTAAGACAATCTAGGCTCTTCCTCTGATTTTTTTTTCCTTTAAAAAATATTTTTGACATATACTATGCGTACAAGAAAGAACAGAAGGCCAGCTAGTCTGTATGTAAACAGAAGCATTTAGATGTAAGCCCATATTTACATAGCCATCACCTTTTGGGAGAGGCAAAAGAATATGTGATTAAAAGAACATTTAATCACCTCGACAGTGTTCCTTCTGCTTCTTCACCACCAGGCTCTACTCCATTATTCTCTGTCCATTTCCGGAGGCAACTGTTCTTCCGGCGTTTCTCATTGATGATCTTGAATGTTAGACGAATGTAATCGCATAGGTTTCTCTGTGGGATGGGCTTTGTTCATGGAACATAGCTATGCATTTACAGGTAATTTAAAAACAATAGTGTTTTACTGTATTAATATATGTCTTAGTTAGGGTTTTACTGCTGTGAACAGGCACCATGACCAAGTCATCTCTTATAAAGGACAACATTTAATTGGGGCTAGATTACAGCTTTAGAGGTTCAGTCAGTCCATTATCATCAAGGCGGGAACATGACAGTGTCCAGGCTGATGTGGGGCTGGAGGAGCTGAGAGTTCCACTTTTTCTTCTGAAGGCACCCAGGACTAGGGTCTCAAACCCCACACCCACAGTGACACACCTGCTCCAACAAAGCCACACCTCCTAGTAGTGTCACTCCCTGGGCCTAGCATATACAACCCACCACAATATACTTCAGCTTGTCTACCTGTTGATAGATATTTGTTTATAGATTTTGGCTACTATGTTTAAGAACATTCTCCTACATATTCTCTGCTGGATACATACGTTCATTTCTCTTGGAGGTATGCTTAGAATGAACTTGTATAGGGATATTTAGATGTACTATGTGCTACACTGGGCTTTGTTTTAGGTAGAAAGCTCTTCTGGAACTCTAATTGACTAAGAACACAATCATTTTGAAAGAATCTCAGAAGGAGAGGATTAGAAAGTGGGACCTAAAGAAGAGGTGTGCAAAGTGGTTTTTGTTTGGACCTAAGCGCACGGGACTGGTAGATGAACATGGCATCGACAAGGCCAGATGGGCAGCAGGGGTCACACCTGGGGAGATTGCGGACTTGGCCCTCAAAAAGCACAGGACGAAGACAGAGTCTGAGGTAATGTTGTGGTGTCTGGGTACACTGCATGGTTCGTGTCCACCTGACACAAGGTAGAGTTATCTGAAAGGAGGGATCCTCAGTTGAGGAAATGCCTCCATAAGATCCAGTCAGACATTTCTTGATTAGTGATTGGTGTGGACGCGCGCGGGGAGTGGAGTTCAAGCTAGAAAATGGAGGTCCCAAGCAAGGCGCCGACTCCACCTAACAACATCTCTTGTTCCTATTTCATCTCTGCTTCCTGTAGCTCCTCAGCTGTGATACGCAACAGGGCTATAGCTTCTCAGATGTGATACACAACAGGGTAGGCTCCCGGATTATTCCAATATGTTGTGTCGTGGGATGAACGGCATCTCTCAGGAGATGTTGAGATTCTCATTCCCAGAAATAATGTCTTTGGACATTCTCAAGTTGAGATCAGGTCATTGACATGGACCCTAATCTAAGATGACTCTGCCTTTATTATGTGGAAGAGCAGGTGCACAGAGAGGAAAGACACAGAGACCGGAAGACACAAGGAAAACATTATAGGCAAAGACAAGCAATGCCTGAGGTATAGATTAGGGGCAAGGTTTGCAAACAGCGTCTTTCTCAAAGCTCTGAGGAAACCAAGCCCAACACGGGGAGTTTAGACTTCCTGTATCAAGAACCAAGAGATAGGCTTTGGTTGTTTAAGGCCCAAACCTGCAGTGCTTTGTTATAATAATAGCTTCAGGGAATGTGTACAGTTAGCCACAGCTGAGATTTGCTGACCTGGATGTGTTAGTTGTTCAACTGAACTCAGAGTCTCCCATTGGCTTGACATAGTTTTCGGGTTTGCTCCAAATGGTTCACAGGTGTGCTCTGAATCCGTTGAGGAAGAAAACATTCTTTTCTTATCCCTTTTTTCAACCATCTACTCAGTGAGGTGACTTGGCAGAGAAGTTACTCTGATTACAAGTAACCTCCTCTGTTTAATCTGTGTATTTCAGACAAAATTTCATTAAGGTCTCTTGAAGCTAAGAGGGTGGAACAGTTGAGAGTCCTACCCTGGTATTTAGCACACAGCTTAGCACAGTCACGCCTTATTTCTAGGTAAGCACAAGACTGGGGTGTTAGTGTATCAGAGACGTGGCTCTTACCACTAAGGTAAAACCCAACCAATTCTGTTTTTGAGGAGAAGCTTCATTTTGTGTGAGGCCTTGGCTAAACTCCAGTTCCAGGAAGAAAACCACAAAGTCTACCTGAGCAAGCTCCTATGGCAACCCCTGAGCAACAGCCAATCAGCAGCAAGGCCAAGATACATATAGAGTGCATATAGATAACCTAAGACACCCTGCGGAAAATAGATAATCTGGCCATCCTGTTTGTCAGGCGGTTTTGCCCCCATGTTTGGTTCCTGCAGATTACACCAGAAACATGATTTTTAAACTATTAACTTGCTGACCCGTATGGAAATTCCCCAAGCTTGCTGTAACCATAATAAATACCTGGCACCCCTAGACTCTCACTTCTGACCCGCCGTGATGGTGATGGTGAGAATCCTTGCTTGTGAGCTCGTCATAAGGACCCTTATGCATTTGAGCCAGAATTAGTTCCTCGGTGGTCTTTGGGAATCCCTGCAACTTTGGCATAACATTAATTTTTGATATGGGTTTGGGATGGATATCAAGATGGCCTTCAGTACCTGGGCTCAAATTACCCTTCTGATAAGCTGTCCACACAGCTAGACCTCACCATACCCTAAAACGAGACTTTCTTTGGAACCAACCTTTTCTATTTATTATAAGCTTTAGCACTATAGCTGGGCAGATTCTCAGTTATTCCGATCACATAACAGTGGCCTTCTCTGTCTCTATTCCTATCACTTGCTTCTTTCTCTGTGACCACTGGAGACTTCTCCCATGTCTGACTCTCCCAGAATTCCTATTTCTTCTGGAAGTCCCACCTTCTACTTCCTGCCTTTGATATAGGCCTTCAGATTTATAATAAACCAATCAGAAGGTGGGAGAGGGAGTGTTTACAAAACATAATGTAGACATACGACTAAAAGAACCAAAGTCTAGCCTGCACTCAACTCTAGCCAGCACAGAAATCAGCATTTGAATCATACAAAGACAGTCTACACAGTACACACAAAGATCACCCCAACAACACCCAGCTAAGACATTATTGAATGTAAATTATTGGCTGTAAGTCAGAAGAATATTTTTCATATGTTATAAGCTCACTGAATGATGGGAGGTGAGAAACAGGTAAGTCTGAAGGGTCAGGATGACCATTTAAAATTAAGAAATAAATTAGTTTTTTTCCAAACATATCTCTCTGATAAATTGCACCAGATAAATAGGCTTCCAACTGATCTATATCAAACTTAGTGAGAAAGTAGATCTAAAATGTACTCTCCTTCGTTTCTTCTTTTATTTTTTTGAGATAATAATGTAATTACATTGTTTCTTCCTTCCCTTTCCACTCTCCAAATTCTCTCATACACCCGCCATGTTCTTTAGCAAATCCATGATCTCTCTTTTTATTAATTGTTATTACTTGTACATATGTTCACACACACACACCCCTAAACCTGCTCGTTATATAACGTTTCTTGCATGTACATTTTCAGGGCTTCCCCCTTTGGGATTGATAATCTTCCCTGAGGGAGACAGTTTCCTCCACTCTCAGCAATCCTTCGTTGGTGAGGTTTCTCTTGCAGGGCCGAGCCCGTGTTGGCTTTTCCCTGTCCATCTTGGCGTGCCTGCTGTGGTCCTTGTTCAGCTCATGTTGGGCAGTTCTGTGGGTGAGGCATTACAGGTAGAACTTCTGAGATTCCTAAAAGACACATTCTCACTGCAAACTCCCTAAACTCCCCGCTTTTACAGTCTTTGCCTCTCCTCTCCCACACCATAGGTACGGGAGTATTTTGGAGATGCAGCCATCAGAACTGGGCTCTGCAACTCTGCACTTTGATTGGTCGCGGCTTTCTATGATGGTTTCCGTTTATCGCAAAGGGAGTTTCCTTGGTGATGGCGAGGCCTACGCTTGTATCTGAAGATGTACCATTTTTTAAAGAGTTCCCAAGGACTTTCATCCTTTAAAAGTTCCTGCGTCTCTCTCTCTCTCTCTCTCTCTCCCCCACGAATGCAACCAGGATCAAAGAGGAGGAATTCCCTCTGAGGTCATTGCTTTCTGCCGGTGTGGATCCCAGCAATGCTGACTTCACCAGTCTTCCTCCCCACCCTCTTTTGCCCGCCATCCTCAAAGGAAGCAGCAAGGGCAAGAATGGATTCCTGGGGAATCTAGACTTTCATGCTCTACCTGGGAGGTAGGTAACTCACCCTGAGAGGAAGGACCAGGAGCTCAGTGATTTGTGGCACACACGGGCAGGAAGAGTCAGGTAAGCATGACAAACTGTTTGGGGAAATATTGTTAGGTAAAATTTGCTGGGGCTGGACAGACACATGTTTTCCTGAAGTGATTTCTGAGGAACACTTGTTTCTGTCTTGTGCCTCAGAAGACTATTAGGTGCTTTATGGAAGGAAGTTGCCTAATGTTTTCTTGCCAAATGTTAACCAAGTGTGAGTTCCCCTGAGCTGCTCTGAGGCCCTTTGCTGCTGTCCAGGAGGTTCTCAGGGCCACTTGCCCTGAAGCTGTCCCCCAAACATCATTAACTGTATTTATATATTTATATATTTATATATTTATTTATTTATTTATTTGTTTGTTTGTTTATAAAGCAGGTCTTTGAGGCTGGCGATCTGCAGAGTGCCAAGTGAAAATATAAACTTCTGGCTGTTTTCTGGAATATTCTATCTAAACCGTCACAAAGTCAAAGTAGAAAACTTTCTTGCCTTCTCTGTGTCCTCTAAAATTCTGTTTCTTATTCTTCCTTGAGTCTTTGTCAAACAGAACCTTTAATTAATTAATTAATTAATTAATAATTAGATCGCACTTTAGATCCCAATCACAGCTCCCCACTTCCTCCCCTCCCAACCCAAAGCCCCTCCTTCCATTACCTCCTTTTCTCCTCAGAAAAGGGGAAGCCCCCCATGAGTACTAACCTGCCCTGGCATATCAAGACCATGCACATCCTGTCCCACTGAGGCCAGACAAGGCAGTCCAGCTAGGGGAACAGAATCCACAGGCAGTCAACAGAGTTGGGAATAGCCAGCCCCCTGCTCCAATTGTTAGGGGACCTGCATGAAGACCAAGTTGCCCATCTGCAACAAATGTGTAAGGAGCTTAGGTTTAGCTCCTGCATGCTCTTTGGCTGGTGGTGTAGTTTATGTGAGCCCCCATGGCTCCATGGGTTAACTCTGCAGGTCTTGAGGTGCCCTTGACCCCTCTGACTCTCTCAACTCTTGCCCCATTCTTCTGCATGATTCCCAGAACTCCAGCTCTGCCTGATGTTTGGCCGTGGGTCTCTGCATCTGTTTCCATCAGCTGTGGGATAAGGCCTTTGAGGAGCCAGCTGACCAAGCGTCACGGAGCGTCATTAATAGTGCCAGGCTTGGCGCGCTCCCATGGGATGGGTCTCAAGCTGGGCCAGTCATTGGACAGCTATTCCCTCAATCTCTGCTGCAGGCGTATCCCTGAACCTTCCCGTAGCCATGCAGGACTTCCAGTGGAGGGAGGGGGACAACAACCCTCTAAAAAAACCTTCAACCCAAATTTGTTCGGCCTACAAGATGTGCAGGGATTAAAAACGGAGCAGACAGAACTTTTGAACAGAACGCTCTGAATGTGCTGATGTTCTGTCGCCCTTTAAGAGGAATAAGACAAGTTGTTTGGCCGAGGTCTTAATTTATCCATCTGTGAGGCGAGGAGGATTGGAATATGATTGTTGATGCCTCACAGATCTTTAATTTCATGATTCTTTTTAAAAAAGAGCATAATTAGGATCCCAAGGTGATAACTGCCTAGTTTGGGGTAAGAGAGTATTGCAAATGATGTTACCAACAAACAGTTCGGAATGATGCTTTGCATGCGTCAAATTGCGTGGTGCATTAGAGGGCCCGTGCCAGTGTCAAGGGGGAAGGCAATGTGCCTGGAGCTCTCTGGCCCTTCGCTATCTTTTCTTGGTACATTAGGCACTCAACAGAGCCCCTCAAGCAATGATTTAATGAGAATGTATTTGGCGTTAGAGATATAAATGCATTTACTACATGGAAGGGCTTTGGTCTATGTCTCCTGAAGCACTCTTAATAACAGCACAGAGGTTAGTTAGCCTCAATGTGAGAGGAAGGGAAGACCTCCGTCAGCATAAGCATCTATTCCTTATTTCATGAACTGTTCATCCATGACAGCCCCTTGTAGAATCTTCAGACCTGACCTAGAGTGCTCAGAACCCTTGAATGGTGGACGTAGGCTTGGGTTTGCGAGGTTGTTGCTTATTTTTTCTTCTATAAAGAATCAGGTAGTAAATGTTTAGTGTTTGAGTATTCGTAGGTCGCCTCCATAATTCTTCAGCTATTCTATTGTGGCACAAAGCAGCTTTAGACCATGAATGTCTAACTGAATGAGGCCCCATGCTTTAAAAAACTTGATACACAAAACCAGAGGCAGGCTGGGTCTGGCCTGTGTGCTCTAGATGAAAACAAACACATTAATTAATATACATCTGAAACTGGGGGAAAGAGCCCTCACCAGAGCCCTGTCCTGCTGGTTGGTGCTGTGATCCCAGACTTCCAGTGTCGTTGCTTGGAATTACGAACACACACCACCACACCCGACTTTATTTTTAATTTTTATTTATTTTTTGATGGCTGCTGTGAGTTTCTTTTCTGCTTTGTGCAAGACACAGTTGTGAGGTCAAGAAAACTCAGGGCTGTGAACCAAGAGGGGCTTCTCTCCAGTTCCTGTTGGTATTTGTTCAGCCTTCCTAGTTTACAGGATAGGGGGGTGGGTATGGGTGTGGGTGTGGGTGTGGGTGTGGGTGTGGGTGGGTGGGCTCCGGGCGAGCACCATGTAAGCTTGGGCAGACTGCTGATTCTGACAGGTCAGGACAGGGCCTTGGTGTTGGCCTGGTTAGGATGGATGACTGGCCACTTCTTCATGGTTTCAGGAACCAGGCCACAGGAGATCGGGCTTCTGGAGGCCTGGGGGGATTCTGCAGAGTTGGGGAGTGAGGCATTGCATCTGCCCCGCCCCACCTCCTACCCACCCCTCCCCGCGTACTTGACACTTTCACCAGAGCTATTGCTGGACAAGGAGCCCAGGTATCGCCCATAGTAGTCATGGGTAGCAGCGAGCAGGCCCCAGGAAGGGACGTCCGCCTTGCTTTAGGGCTGAGGCGCGCAGGGTAGAAATCCCTCATGGCCCGTGGTGCAAGGTCCCAGGCGGCAAAGCCTGGGGCGCCAGGCCTCGGAACCCATTTGCAAAGATAACTCATGAAACACCGCTACTCTACTACACCTGACTTTCAAGGTGCGGGATCTTAGAATCAATCTCTGATCTTCATGCTTGCAAGGCAAGCACTTTCAAGTTGAGACACCGGAGAAATGTTGGTAGTCTGGAGGAAGGATGGTTCAGGGCCCAAGTTCTGAGTGAGAGAGACACTGAGACCAAAGGGTTCCAAAAAGTGCTTTACAAATTACTCCATCGCTCGATATTCAGAAACTCATAGGCATAGCCACAGGCTGGCAAAGCCTTCAAGTCCATTAGGAAGTTTGTGAAGACATCTCCCGTCTACCACAGCAGTCAAGGGGAGAGCAGACTGGTTTTCTTAAGATCTGATTTAAAGTAAATATTGCTGGAGGGAAACGTGTAAGTGGATTCTGCATTCAAAGTGGTGGTGGGGCACCTGAGAAGGTTCCAGAACACGAGTTTGTTTAAACAAGAGCTCTGGGTACACAGCCAAGGGTTTTCTGTTCTTTGATACGTCCTGGCAATCAATGAAAAGATCTTGCCATCTCTGTGTCCTTCTCTGAACGGTCGCTGCTGCCTAGTTCCACAGTCTCTGTATGTCCCGCCCCTATAGAGCCAACCTTGAGTGTGAGGATTGCCCATGAACCAAAAAGAACATAGTTTTTTTTTTTTTTTTTTTTTTTTTTTTTAAACAGGAGATTGGACAGAATGCACGCATCAGTCAGCATATGAAGCTGTGGCTATTGCATATTGACATTTACTGTTGGGACAGGCACATAGAATTGTATTGTTAACCACCTTTACCGAACTGACTTACTATCTTAACCAATACTCCTTTCTTATGAAGAGCCTACTTACAGCTATTTCTAGAACGGTGAATACCACAGCTTTGCTGCTGTCCCATGTGCTTGGATATTGCTCTTGCCAGCAGGCAGGCTGTATCTGGAGATTATAAAAGCTTCTTTTTTTGATAAATAAAATAGAAAAGCAGAAGTCTGAGTCTCCTTTAAGGAGAAAATCATTTTTAATTAAAGGGAAAACTAACAAACATCTATTGGACCTCAAATTAGTTTCAGCGTGCTATTAAAATGGATTTATGATCTAGCAAACCAAATAAAGGGTTTAGAAAGCTGACTAATCAATCAAGATGAAAGTTTTCTGAAGAAAAAAATATTAAAATTTGATTATGCTTTCTAACCTCTATCGTAAAGAAGAATTTTCTTTCGTGGGGTTGCTTTTGTCTAGGCACCAAGAAGTGAGAGGGACTGCCTTGCTGTCAAACTGTCTTCGTACAAAACTAAACTGTGCTCCAAAAGCCCATTTTTTAATCATTGCACAACATCATAAAACATGCATAGGGTTAGTGATAGTCACAGGCTATAAATTTTACCAACCTTGGTGAATTCAGATATAATCTGTCCTATCATGAACTTTGAATCAACAAAGAAGTGAATTAAAAAAAAAAAAACAAAGTTGGTCATAATCTAAATTTTAAAAAAAGATCTACTTATTTGTGTGTGTGTGTGTGTGTGTATGCATGTATCTATGTACTGTATGAATGCATGTGCTGATGTGTGTTTGAGTGTGTGGAGGCCAGAGGAATGTATCCGATGTCCTCTATTTCTGCCTATTCCTCTGAAGCAAGATCTCTCCCCGAACTTGAGGCATGTATTTTTCGGCAAGGCTGGAAGCCAGCGGACACTACCATCCTGCTGACCCTGTTCCCTGGAGCTTGGATTACAGGCATGTATAGGGTGGGATCTAGGATCAGGACTCAGATTGTGCAGCAAGTGCTCCTAATCCTTGATCTATCGTTTTAATCTGCCGCTTAATCTGATTGTTCTGTAACTCAAATCAGTGGTAGCTAGGACTGCATAATTCTGTTCCTTCGTTATGATATTCAACTTCAAATTCTAGTGACACAAGCTTCGTTTGTCCTTTAACCTGCAGCCAATCTGGATAACAGTTCTTCAGTACTGTGATCAGTGTGTTTCTTACAGATATCAGGGAGTAGGCATCTCAAGCAAGACAGGCTGTCTGTTCCAAGTTTGACTAAATCCTGAACATGCTCGCGTGAAGCTTGGTGGAATTTGTCAGTGAAGATCCACACTCTCTCCGCCATGTGGATGCTCAACAAGATGATGCTATGGTTAGATCATCAAGGCCCTGCCAACGACATCCTTGATTAGAGTGTACATGATGAACCCGGTGAAGGGTTCAGAGGAGCAGGTCAGAATGGGAGCGGAAGTCCCGCCCCTTCTGCTCGCATAGCTGTCATAGTCACAGGCAAAACTTGCTGGGAACGTTTATAACCGGATGTCCTGGTGGGGGGGCGGGACTCACTGTGTGTGCACTTGGTCTATCTTAGCTAGAGTATAAAACTGGTGGAAACTAATGAGTGTGCCATGATTAATAAAAGTCCTCCCTGTTTGAGGAGAGAAGGTGATGCTCAAGACTTAACTCTATAACTAGAGGCGTGGCCCAAAGGATGCTGCATGATGGCAGAAAGTACCTCGGATAAAAGAATGAGTCCTCCGTCTTGTGGCTTCGAAGTCAGAAGCAGTCTAAGAGAGCAGCTTATCACTTCCCAGTTAATAATCTTTGTTAGGTTGGAGTTCTAAAGAGAATTTAACAAGACAGAATCATCAATGCTTCATATGAAAACATATGTAAAGTTGGCATTGGTTGGATGTAATTAGCTTTTAGGGTCAGAAGTCTAGAGGGGTGAGGGGCCTGAGTTCATGGAGTCTCAGCTGCTTCTCCCCGTTAGTGTTACATACTGGGCAGAGGGATCAGCTTGTGGCCACAGTTCCCCTTTAGAACTTGTTTAACCCATGCTAAGGATTCCATTCTCATTTCTCAACACTGCGCCAAGTTCGAGGAAACCCTGCGTCAAGTTCGAGGAAACCCTGTGTAATCAGGACGGGCTCAGTACTTAGGTCTCCATCTTGAGTGATCCGGAAGGAGGGTGCGTGCAATATGGTGACAGCATTCTCACTAGACTGATTTCCTGTAGTGATGGAAGTCCTTGCTGACCATGTTATTATTCATGGTAACAATGCGAATTACTTATTTATAACGTTTTCCTCCCAAGTGGATGTAATGGAACAAGGATCTTTATGCAAGGGCTAGACAAATGTTGTCCTTCTACCTTATATAATGGAAGGCATTTTCACCAGTTAAAGATAATTGCTATCATTAAATATTGATAAAGCATAGCTTTTTTTTTTTCCTAGAAGGGAAACAACTCTGAGAAATGCAATCATTGTGTCATGTCCCGGACTTTTCCTCCAATGGGAACTGGGCTTCAAGGAGGAAGAAAACTCTTTGGAAGGAAAACGACTATTTATTTATTCATTTGTTTGTTTATTTTTTTAATAGCCAACCTCCCAGGTGCCATTATTTGAGCTGTGTGAGAAAGGAGACATTTTACAAGCCAGAAGTGAAGAGAGAAGGAACACTTTAAAAGACTAAGCCAGGATTTAACTGTGAGTTTTCTTTGACCTTGGGCATCCTGCCCAGAAAAGAATGCAGAGCAAAGTCAGCTTCTGCAGCAAGGAGAGGGCTGATTAGAAGAGCAGCAAAGGCCTTTGACATCACTGTGTTCCAGGGAGTCTCGGGCTTGAACGACTGAGCTTGAAACAAGGGCAGCTCCATGACTAGACAGAAGTGAATGGACCTCTACCGGGATCAGCTTTGACTGACAGTCTAAAGAAGGGAGAGGCAGACCGCAGGATCCCTTCCACTTTAGTCTTGGTTGGCCCCCAAGAAAGACACACCTGTGTCCCTCTTCTTTGCCCAGGTTAGCCTAGATGGTTTTGGTTTTGATAAATATAAAATGAATTCGTTCACTTACTTCCTCTTTGCAGAAGGGATTTGAAGAGGTCATTGGAACACCAAGGGTAAGCCTGAAGGGAAGGAAACGACTTTAGACAGGGCAGTGTTAGGTCTCAGGTAGGAACAAGGGAAGAGAGAGGGTCACCTGGTTCCATTGGGATGCTGTGAGCACAGGACACTGTTGAAAACAAGGTCATTGTGTGTGTGTGTGCGTATGTGTGTGTGTGTGTATCTGTCTGTCTGTATGTATGTATGAGTGTATGTATATGTATGTTATATGTCTGTGTCTGTGTGTATATATGTATGTTATATATGTATGTTTATATGATGTGTATGAGTATATGTATATGTATGTGTATATTGTATATGTATGTGTGTATATATATTTGTATGAGTGTATGTACATGTATGTTATGTATGTATGTATGTATGTGTGTTTGTGTGTATATTTGCTTGTATTTGTGTGTGCATATGTGTGTATATATATATATGTGTGTGTGTGTGTTGGTTGGTTGGTTGGTTGCAGTCTCTTACCACTGGGGAAGTCTACAGTACCTGTTCAATATTCCACAGGTTTCAAGGACATGCTGCATTCCAGGGGAGCTATTGTCTTCCTCAGTTAGATGCCACCCCCTCCCCCCAGCCCTGCTGCTTTACTTCCGGTGTGCTGGCTCAGCGTGCTGGAGGCTGGGCTGTGTCCTCCCTGATGTTTCAAGGTTGGGGTGGAGGTTTTTGGGGGCTACTCTTCTCCCACATCAGTGGTTTTTCAAGTTTCTGTTGAAAGAGAAAAACCCAACTGAAGAAAAAAAATGTATGTTTGTAATAGGCAAAAAAGCATTTTGAATGAATCAATTATCTTAGAAATGAAGGACAGAAAAGATGAACCGTGGTTATGTGTGTGTATGTGTGTGTATGCATGTGTATATGTGTGAGGGACTGTGTGTGTGTGTGCATGTGTACATGTGTGTGTGAATGTGTGTGCATGTATACATGTGTATGAATTTGTGTTGTATGTCTATGCATGTATATATATATGTGCATGTGTACATGTGTGTGAGTGTATGCATGTATATATGTGTGTGAGTGTGTGCATGTGTACATGTGTGTGAATATGTGCATGTGTACATGCATGTGAATGTGTGTGGTATGTCTATGTATGCATATATATATATATATATATATATATATATATGTGCGTGTATGAGTGTGTGCATGTGTATATATGAGTGTGTTCATGCATATGTGCCACAGGACAAGCGTGGGGGTTGGAGGAGCATTGTGCAGAGTTGATCCTTTCCCTCCAGCCTCTGCCTGGTTCAGGGATTGAGCTGAGGTGATTAGGTTTGCTTAGCAAGCATGTTCTCCACGGAGCCATCTTGCCAATCCCCCCAAATGGAATTTTTTTCTTCTTCTCAAAATTGATGTCACCTTTTTCACTGATTGGATGGGGAGCAAGATATGGAAACTAGTTTTGAACTAATTTTAAACTTGTTCTTTCATACTTTCCTGGATACTTTGGAACCTAAATAGTTTATTGGATGACAGGATCTTGGGGTAAGTGTTCATCTTCTAGCTTTCCACTCTCCTCTGCCTCTCCTCTAAGGCGGATCACATGTGGGATATGGGACATGTGTGATCTCATGTCAGCAGGGGCGGGGCAGATGGAGATTTAGGTCCTCACTGGGTGCTCACTGTACACTGGCTAAGCTGATGTTGGAGATAATCTTACAAGAACATCTGTATGTCAGACATCCAACCCTGAGTCCATGCTATTTCACTGACTGTGAGACCTTTGGATATAGTTTCTACTCCATCTTACTGCGGCCCTCTGCAGACACTCCTGCTTGAACCTGTCCTGCCTCTGAGCCCCTTCCTTGTCCAGGTCTTTGGAAGCCAGGAACATTGTCTGGATGAGACACGTTTCTTGACATGTTACCTAGAACGAGGCCCTACTATGGGTCTCCTGTAACCCTGCAGGGGTCCCCAGGTGGTGAGCAGGCAATGTTCAGTCACTCCTGTGCTCCTGCTTCTGGGTGCTTCTGTCCCTTCTTCTCCTAGGGTCTCTTTCTGAAAGGACAAGTGATTCACTGCACTCAACTGCCCTCTCCAGTGTCAGAACTGAAAGAAGACTTTCCGTTCCTCTTCTTGCCAGGCAGGGACTTCTTTAGGGCCACTCTTCTTTCTCCTGGGGAGACAGTTTCTTTCTTCTTCCTTCACGCCACAATGATAGGACAGATGCAGGGGAGCCCTGACCACACAAGTGATAGTTTCATGAATGTTTGTCCCACTGTAACCTGGGAATGGCAGTGTATCCCTGTAATCAGAGCACTTGGTGGGGAGAGGTAGGAGTGTTTGAGTTCAGCGGTAGCCTGAGCTATCTGGGGAGATCTCCACTCCCCCAACATGACAACCGAGTCACACAGAATGGCAACTGATAATCAGGGAAAAGTTTGCTGAATTGTCAGGGAAGCCCCTGTCAGTCCCTCTGTTCCTCACAGTCCTTTGAGGAACTTCCTCTATCGAGGAGTAATGTTGGTCAAGTACTGTTTAAGGCCTATGACTGAAACACAATTGAAACAAAGATTGGAATGAAAACCCTTTACCCTGTGGGTGAAGTATCCGCAGTGTTTGCATTGGAACTCACTATTAACGCCCTGTCCTTAGAACTTGAAAGGATGAAACAGTCTGGAAAAACAAATTACAATTTAGCTGAAAATGTTCATGTTTGACTTTAACACAGTCACAAGAAGTCACTGAAAGCTCATGGCGTTCTGACTGACTCAGACCAGCTCCCAAGAGCACAGAAAGGAGGCCCTCTGTCTCTCATGTAAAGAAACACCACACTGATGATAAACATACAGTGCTGAGGAGTGGATTGGGAGTTTTACCTGTTTTGTAATCAGTAGCTGCCAGACATACTTGTGGATAGGAGCTCACGTTATATTGGGGATTCCTGGGTTTTATGGATTTGCACGGCAATGGTTCTATGTGCTGAATCCTACCCATAATAAAATTTCACTCGATGGGGGAAGTACAGTGAAAACTCACAGAATGGCACTTACGTTTTACTTTAAAACCATGTTGAAGATCAGGGACTCCATTCTGATTAAATGCGGATGGCAGTATCTTCAGACAACTAGCCTTGTTGCTAGAGAGGTTTCTGAGAACTTAACCTTGATGTTAAGTATAGGAGTTAATAGGAGAATCTGAAATGGGACCCCATCCTTGAGATTCATGGAAGCTATTTTATTTTGGGTGATAGAACATGTTTCCACAGAAGGAAAACCTTATAATACCAAGGGTGAGTGGGCACAAGTTAAGCTTTGCCCTGAGAACTAAATATAAACTCCTTCCTGGGCAATATTTTATTTTCTCTTCTTTCATGACATCATGGGAAAGTTGCAGGGGAGCCCTGACCACACAAGTGATAGTTTCACAAATGTTTGTCCCACTGTAAGCCTGGCATGGTCGTGTATGGCTATAATCAGAGCACTTGGTGAGCTGATCATAAAAGACTGAGAGCAGATAGGAACAGCAGCAACAGCAGCAACAACAACAGCAGCAACAAGAACAGCAGCAACAACAGCAATAGCAGCAATAGCAACAGCAGCAGCAGCAACAACAGTAACAGCAACAACAGCAACAGCACCAACAGCACCAACAGCACCAACAGCAAAACAACAACAGCAGCAGCAACAGCAACAAGAACAGCAGTAGCAACAACAGCAGCAACAACAGCAGCAGCAACAACAGCAGCAACAACAGCAACAACAGCAACAAGAACAGCAGCAGCAACAACAGCAACAACAGCAACAAGAACAGCAGTAGCAACAACAGCAACAACAGCAGCAACAACAGCAACAACAGCAACAAGAACAGCAATAGCAACAACAGCAGCAACAACAGCAGCAGCAACAGCAACAATAGCAAAACAATAACAACAGCAGCAACAGCAGCAACAATAGCAACAGCAACAACAGCCAAATAATTACTATTTTTTCTGGTTTCTGAGATCAAGAACCTGAGAATGCCATGCCTCATCACATAGCAATTAGTCTTCCTCAGGAGAGAACAATCCAGGAGCAATAGGGTGACAATTATTTGTTTACATATGAGTCACAAAATTTGAAGAAAATTTATAGCATTGTGGATTCTCCTTCAACTCAGGCATCTTCTTCCCTGGCAAGGTAGTTTTGTTTTTGTTTATTTTTTTCTCCTAAGATATAATGTAGCCCAGGCTGGCCTCAGACTTTCTATGTAGCCTTTTCACCTTCCACGTGTTTGGATTACAGGCATGTGCCACCATACCTGGCTCACTGGCAATCTTCAGACATTCCCAGTAATAGAGATCTCATTGTTGTAACTATTAGCGTTCTCAAAGGAAACAGAACAAATAGGATACGTTTATATCAAATGGGGGTTTATTAAATTGGCTTACATGACACAACCTGAATAGCCCAACAATCGATGTCTCATACCAGTCAGGCTGAGAACCTGGTGGTTACTCAGTATACAAGGAAGGATGTTTTAGTAATCCCAATCTAATGTTTAAGGTCTGGAGGGGTTTAAGGAGTCGCGGGTTTCAGTCCACAGTGCAAGCCAGAAGCTAAATCCTACTACCAGGGAACATTAAAACCACTGTCGAAGTTAGCTGGCGTGTCAGTGAGGACAATGGAGTAAGACTGACATTTAAGTGTACAGAGCCATATTGGGGCAGTCTTGCACTTGGTCAGAGTTTGACTTTGGTCAAGGTTAACTTCTCCCAGTTAGCCAGGATCCTGCTCCACCTAGGGTGGAGTGCACGTAGTAAAGGTTAAGTTCATTGTTCTTCCTGGTATAGGGATTCCTGAATTAAACAGGTGACCCACCCAGCTGCCGGAGCAGTCAAGACGAAGACCTCCAAGAGAAGCTAGACAACTTCCACCGGAACTCAGCCTGGAGTCTGGGGGGAAGGGTTTGCCCGAACTGTTAAAAGGTCCGGCGCCATTAAAGTTTACGGCTTTGATCAGTGAACATTGACTTAGCCGTACTTTCTTTTCGCCACTCTTCCCTATGACCCCAAAATTCTCTCAACAGGTAACCCAGTTTACATGTGGCTGCGGGCGGCTACATAGTGGCGCCTGAACGTGGGAAGACCTGGCACGAGAGAATTTCTTGAGGTAGCCCTATCCAGCGAAGCTTCGCAGAAAAAGGTGAAAATTAATGGTGTCCGCACGGTAAGCAACATAGAGGGCAAAACTAGCGCTAGTGAATTCGTGTCTATGGTTGTGAGTGCAGGAATGGATACAGTTTTTCAAGCATACTGCGTGGACCCAGCGCAGGACTGCTTGGGTTGATAAGATAGGGAAATATGGGGAAGGAATTTGGTAGGCATTTGCCCAAAGCTCGTAAGAGCTGATTTCGGCGAAAAGAAAGGGGTTTTTAAAAATAGGCATATGTCCACAGCTTCTAAGAGCTGTTTAAAGAGGAAAATGGATGCAATTGCTTAACAAGCACGCTTAACTTTCTGTGTATCTTTCCGTGTTTGTCCCGGTGCACCGACTGTCTGTCTATGTGTATGTTTATGTCCTCTCTGTGTCTTTGTGTGAATGACTGTTTCATGTTAAAAAGAAAAAATTGGTAAAGATTACATCTGCTGGTAACCTCTTGAGCTAGCCACAGTTTGTGTGGGGATTGATTCAAAGCCACGCTGCAGCAGCGTAGCTCACTCACCCAAGACAGAAACATGGCTGGGGAAAAAGCCGCTCTTAAAAGCCCAGAAACCTCAAGATTTGGGAAGACCTTGGTTTGGCTTGTGAAATTCATCTAGTCGCTTTATATTGTTTCTAATTGGTTTTAATGATATAAGGCTTTACATTTCTTGACTAAAGAGTTATAAATTAATTGGTTATTATGTAAAAGGTATAGTGTTATTAAGAAAAGGTTAGTTTAAAACTGGTGATTCAGTGTTAGAGCTATCTTAACTAACTACACGTGGCCTAACGCCACTCATGCTTTGTTCTTGTTTATAATTGGATTTAAAGGTATATTTTGCATGTCTTGACTATAGAGTATTGGCTTAAGTCACTGCACATGATTTAAAAGGTATAATGTTATTAACAAAAGTTAGGTTAAGGCTGGTAGTTTAGGGTAGTCGCCATTTTGAACACGTGGCATGATGGTTAAGGCTGGTAGTTTAGGGTAGTCGCCATTTTGAACACGTGGCATGACGATTAAGGCTGGTAGTTTAGGGTAGTCGCCATTTTGAACACCACATGGCATGACGCAATCCAGGAAATACAGGCCTTTGGGACGCTCCTAAATTGGCATGGTGTTTCATGTGAATCTTGGCCTGGAGATTAGACTTAATGAAGATTAAGATTTAAAATATTGTCTCTTTAATAAGTTACACTGTTATACACTTGAACATAAGAACTGGCATACAAACCTTGTGCTGTAAATATGTGTTTGCCATTAATTTTAAAGAAAATAGATTGTTTAAAATTGAGATTTGCTTCCAAAATTACAATTGTGCTCTAATATTGCAAGAAAACATTGAGTTACAATAAAAATCAGTGTGTCATTGGCTACAGTTTTCAGTTTACAGGCTCATAATTCTTAACATTTTGTAATTAAGATAATTTTAAGAGTGATACAGCTATGGGTTTTAGGGGCCCATTGCCTCTTTTCCACAAGTTTATAGGCTACAATGGTAGGAGCAAAATTTAACCCTCCAAGATTAAAAAGGAGATCTCTGTAGAAATGTATTTGATATCAAGTAGGTTCCTTTGACCATGAAATTACAGGTTTCTTTTGTTTAATCCTCAAAATGTCCTTGCAGGACAGATAGTTTGGGTCTGGTCTTAGATAAAAGGCTCAGATTAGAAGATATTTACATTTGAGGAATCTCATACAATGTCCTTGCCAAGGACTCAAGGTGGATCCTAGGGCAGATAAAAAAATTTACATTTGAGTTAATGCAAAGCTTAGAGCTGCCTCAGGGGAAGCTAGTGAGGAAGTTTGGAGAAATTGTTTCTGCCTTACCGGCCCCACATAGGGAGTGTTTGGCTTTAAAAAAAAAAAAAAAAGGTTTTTGACTTATCCAGGTGTGGGTTAAAATGCAGTTCAAATCTATGAAAGGTCAAGGAGGCTATAAAAGCATTAACATTTGGCCTGTCTACTCCCTATAAAATTATTGTAAATTTAAAGGGTTGGTTTTTTGCTTTACATTCTGATAATTATAAAAGCATTTGCTTCTAATTTTAAAGAGACAACAAAACAATTTCATTAGAAAGTTTTGCCTCAAGGAATGGCTAACAGCCTTATGTCTTGTGAGAAAAAGTGTTTTGTCTCTGTTTCAATACTAGAAGTTAAGATCTTAAAATTTTCAGTGTATAATGTTCATAGAATGTTTGTTACAGGCCCTTGCTCCTATAGACTTTTAGAATTTTTAGGTAAATGGCTTTCAAAAGTTGTTAAGATATATTAATTGGCTTTATCTTATTTACCTCATTTTAAGCTTGCCACAAAAGGTCTTAAACCTCTGTTTTCAAGGTAGGAAACATTTGTTCCTTGCTTCAAGCAACAATCAAATTTATTATTAATGGTTGGTCTTGGCCCATGGAGTCGGTCTCTATAGCCTTCTCTTTACTTTAAGGCTATGCATGAAAGCTCTGACGGTATAAGAAACACACTCAAAAGGACAACTGTGTGAAGGAAGTAAAAGCTCCCACTTTCCAGCATATCGCCATACACCCTCCATCCGCAGCTGCACATGCGCAGTCCTAAGCTTTCGGCTACAAATTTCTTCTAGCACGTCATGGTAGCCCCTCCGCAGCTGCACATGCGCAGTCCTCAGCTTCAGAGGCATCATCTTAAAAGGTGAACTTCTGCTTCAGGGAGCAGGCTTTCGTGTGGTCAATGATATCACCACAGCCCTCGTGGAGGATGATAAATCTTAAACGCTTTTGAGAAATAGAAATTCAATACTTGATATTTTATTAATAAGCACTTTAAAAGGATCACTGTAGCCTAAGGGTTTATTACAGAATGAAATCATTACTGAATAATAAAACATCACATTAGAAAAGATAAAATCATCTGATGTGGGCTTTCAGTGTACTTTCTGTGATGCGTAATAGGGAAACACTGTTCAGACTGTGTTTTGAAATGCAATACGACTTCCCGCATTTTGCCTCTCATGGGCTAAAAGGAGTACAGGGTGTGTGTGCACACACAGAGCTGCCATAGATGCAGTTAAGCATCTCACCTGCAAGTTCAACTGCCTCTTCACCAAGCTGCCAACAGAGGGAGCAAAACGGAGGTCTTTCACAACATGACACGCTACACAACGTTTATCTTATTTTGGGGCCAATATAAGCTCCTGATGCTTTTCTCGGAGGCAAGTTATTCATCATAATCCCCACTGCAGAAGGTCAGGAAAAGGAATGTTTATCATCTTTCAGTTTTAAACCAGGTGTTAAAATTAGATAGCTCTTTGCCCACGTGTCTTACATGAGGCTAAACGAGAGTTATGGTGGAAGAAGCAGGCACAAAGTGGCAGTTGCCCAAACCCATCTTGACGTTCAAAAAATCCACGGAGTGTAATTTGGGCTGCTGGCATGCTCCTGGGTGCAGTGGTTGACTCGCTAGGGGCCACACCCTTAAAGAAAACCGACATTCCCTCCTGCAGAGCCATTAACTGTCCCCAGCTTCTCAGTTAGGGGTGGAGGCTCACGAGCCCCTCTTCCCTCCATGCCACAATGTTGTGTGGCTTGATTTTCTGCTGGGCAGCCACAGTTGTTGTGCATTCCTGTCATGTGCAGAAGACACTGTCTCCTCCATAATGTCTGGCTTTTACAATCTTTTCACGAAAATCAAAACACTTAAATGAATGGAAAACTGGCACTGTGTGAGCAGACTTAATCTGATCCCCTCTTAGGACAAGAGCCATGTTGTCACAGAGGGCCACCTTCTTCACTCTGCGCTTGAAGCTTTCCTCTTAGCTTCAGGCTGAGTCTTTCTTTAAGTTGAGTATTCCTAGCCCTTTCCTTTGCCCATGAAGCGAGGAGAATCCTGTATAGTCCCTTTCTGGGTGCAGTGAGGGACTTCTCAGAGTCTGGTTGGATTTTAGTTGTGAGGAGCCGTTCAAACTGTTCATTATGCCTGTGTGCCTCCGCGCTTGCACTAAATAGTGCAAGGGAGACTTAATAGGAAAGGGATCAAGGGACAACCTGCTACCGTGTTATTTTGGAAGCGCCACATTTTTGGTCCTGTTCCACATTTTCTTAAAGTCAGCAAGCGAAATGAGTCTCTTCTTTCACCTCTTCCTAGTTCCTATCTTGTGTCTACTCTTCAAACCTAGGGCATACATGTGTTAACGTTTCCCACAGTTGTTATAAAAGCTATGTTTACGTAATATATCACCACCAACCAATGTCTTCTAATTGTCCCAAAAGGATATAGCTATCATTTTGAGTACAGAGTTGAAATTCTCCTTTGGCTTTTATCCATAGGTTATTTCTACTAAAGATGTTATTGAGT
The DNA here is from genome assembly GCF_947179515.1 of Apodemus sylvaticus. Taxonomy (NCBI): domain Eukaryota; kingdom Metazoa; phylum Chordata; class Mammalia; order Rodentia; family Muridae; genus Apodemus; species Apodemus sylvaticus. The sequence continues at coordinate 6,412,890 of NC_067491.1, forward strand.
CTTGTAGAACCAGGATCGCTCGTTTATTTAGATACCTGTTGTGAAGCCATGAGCTATGAAGGGTGCATTGCTCAGTCTGCCTCTGTAATGGCTTCCCTCACTTTTCCTTTCTCTCTGTGTTCATTACATTTGCCCACAGTGATTCAATAGGGAGTGAAGACATTGGCAGGATGTTCCAGTGGATGACCTCATGCCCAGGAGTACATGGGCAGCACAAACTGGACTCCATGGAGGAAGAGGGCATGATGAAGTTAGGCGGGGGTGGTAGAAATTAGGGGAGAAGTTTGGGGGTATAAAACACACTGTACCAGGGTCTGAAATGCTTCATGAATTCATACACATATTGCATCAGATTATGTTATTACATAAATGTAAAGAATCAGTGGAAGAGATGGAGGAGATGGGTGCAGTACTGGACAGCTGTTTGTGATGCCGTACAAAAGGATGTGGGTGGTACTGTGTGTCCCGTACCACTCTTCATCTGTAAACAGTACGGAGCTTAGATCTGTCAACAGAACGTTATTGCTTGACACAATCTCTATAACCGTGGTTCTAGTCCCTTTCTTTTATAGAAATCAGAAATTGACTGTGCTCATTAGAGTATCTTCTTATTCATGTATACGTAGCTTAGCAGAGGCTGGATGTGGAAGAGAAGAAAGCAAAGGATGTTGGGATAGCATAGGAGAGGAGAGCAAGGTATGCTGGGATAGCGGAGGAGAGGAGATCAAGGGATGCTGGGATAGCACTGGCCATGAATCAGTAGGCTTGTGATTTGGTAGCTGCTCTACCATACAATATCCACGTGACTTTTAGCGTGTCAGTTTCCCTTTAAGCATCACTATCTTCATCTATAGATTATAAAAAGTTAAGGTCTTTTCTGCCTCTAAAGGTTGTTTTTCGCCTAGCGTTTTCTCAGATTTTATCTGTGCTTCAACCTATATGAAATGCACAAGCATGTAAGAATCCTGGGGTACATTCTGATGGTGGATTCAGATAACGATTAAGTGACCTGCTCAAGGTCAGAGGACTAAGAAGTGAAAGTTCGAGGCCTGATTTCAAAGTGCACTCAACAGATGAAGGCTGAGAGTTTGGGTGAATGTCTGTGTATGCACAGACATTCACATTCAGAAATCAAGCATTTTCCGGATCGACAGTGCTAATGACGCAGCCTGATGATAATGAGCTGTGAAATGTTTGAGTCGGATAAGTGGATATTAGATATGGATTTTAGATAAGTTTATTGACTGCTGGTGCCAATTAAGGATTTTTTTTTGCAAAATGAAAAAAAAGAAAAGAAAAAAGAAAAAGGGAGCATTTTCTCATTGAGGAACTGGGGGAGCCTGCTGCCTGGCTGTTAGCGCATGGGTCTCAAAGAGCTTACCAATCACTCCGGCTCCATGAAATGGCCTTGTTCGCCATTACTTACAATCATACTTCCCTGATTACCTGCTTGAGTAAAAATATTTTTCTCCACTCTCATAAAAAAGAAGCTGAAAATAATAAGCAATATTATAATAGGCAATTCATAATCAGAGAATTGATTTAAGATCTATTATGACAGGCAAGCAAAAATGAAATTTTAATGAAGGCTTTCAAGCAACGCTCTGCCTCTCGGATTCCTCAGGAGCCCGACAGGTTGTCATTTTTAAAAGGCCTTATATTTTGAGCTGTCACTGTGCTGGGTGCAGTGCTGTCTATTCTTTCCTGTGAGGCGACATCTCAGAGCAGGTACCTGTGGTTTTCCATCTTCCAGAGAAAACCTTGAGAGAAGAACTTCTCAAAGAGAATGGCTCTTTCAAAACAGGACTCCTCAGAATTCCTCTGTGCTGGGGAATAATTTACACAGACTAAAATTCATAGGTCTTCAGAGGCTTCTGAAAAACATATGCACTGACGGTATCATTATTCAAACTCATGTACAGAACAGTTTTATTACCCTTACACGTTTAGTCAAACCCCCCAACACAAGGCAGCCACTTTCACCAAGATTTTCTTCTTGTCTTTGTTCCCAGCATCCCTTAAATGAAATAACATATTTATATTCTGAGATGCCTTTTTGTGGTCAGTGTTCTGCTTTGAGATTTGTCCATGTCATTGCGTGTCTTTTTTCCTTTCAGCTACTAGATAATATTCCTTTTCTGTTGTGTGAATGTGCCACAGTTTGTCCATTTACCAATCTGTCGGTGGACACTTGGATTGCTTCCAGCTTTTGGCTGTTATGAATAGAAGTGCCATGAATATTCATGTGCAAATGTTTTTGCAGACATGTGTGTCCAGTTCGCTTGGGTATAAACCAAGAAGTAAAATGGCTGCACCAGGGTGTCCGCACGCGCTTAGGCGTCCTGATTTTAAAAAAAAAAAATCCACAAAAGATTGTCCAAGACTTTGCTAACCTTTTGATAATTATGTATGGAATCTTGAGTCTGGATTGTCTTAATATCCAAGACCTGATTTAGTTTTAGGAAGCTTGGCTATACATCTACCCAGCTCCTGGAGAACGTTCATTTAGCTAGATAGCTTGTTAGTTGCTCACAATGTTAATGTTATTTTTATAATAATTATATCATATATAATATGTATTTTGTATTTTGTAATATGTAGCATAATATATAATATGTACTTTGTAATATGTAATATGTAATATGCAATATAATATGTGATATATGATATATGGTATATAATATATGATATGTGATTTATAATATAAATATAATATATAATATATAATTATGATTGCCAATACATTGTTAATGCATTTATCAGAACCCTGCTGAGCATGCATCTAAGTTCTAAGTGCTGGTGGCCAAAGAGATATGACTTTATAACATATAGCAGCCAGATGAGGAGACAGACGTGAGACTAATTCCAGCATCGATGGAACAGATGCACAGTGCCCGAGAAGCAGAAGATAGCAGTTATATCCACCTGGGAAAGTAGGGCACATGGTCTCCTAGAGGAGACGATGCTCAATTGGATACTGAAGACAAGTAGGGGGTTCAACAGGTAGGGCTTCCAGTGCACACAAATCAGTGAAGGATGAAATTTTGCTCCTTGTTTGAGCAGGTGAAAGACAACAGTCTTTTTTATGAGTTAATTTTATCAGTAACTATTGTAATAAATCTTCATTCTTGCCATATGAAGGAGGGTATGAAAAATCTTAAGGATTCCATGATCAACAAGATTTATTGTCTCTTTTAAACTGAAGTTTTGGCTAGAGACATTTTTATGTCTAAGCCGGTTGGTTACTGGCCTGTTCCCATGTTGAGGAATCAGCAGATCAAGTTACCTGTCCTGTTTGATTTTCTTGAATTTTTGATATCTTCAGGTGGTCTTCCCCTGTCATATCTGATCTATGTCACTCTGGAAGGGGTCCAAAGACTTTTCTCCTTTCCTGTCAACACAAATACAGAGCCTTTCTACCAAAATACCATGTCCTTGGTCCAGTAACCAGAAATCATTAAAGGTATAGCTTGACCTCTTTCCCAGAGGAATATTAATATAACCACCAACCACATGTATTTTGATAATTAAAACAATTCAAAGCAATTAAAGCAATCTAAACAAATATTAACCATTGAGATATTAAGCTCCACAGAAGGGAGAAGGTAGAGAGGGTGAATGAAAAATGATTTAAAGGGATTTAAAAGTCTCGCCAGGGCAAACTCCCAAATGGGTCCTCATGGGATTTCTGGGATTGCCTAGACTGGTGCGACAAAAATAGATCCTATAAATAGGCTTATACCATAAGTAGAAGAGAATTAACTAAACTTAAATATAGAGATGTATAAATATTGAGGCTTTAGATCCTTAAATTATAGGTCAAAAGGCAGGAGATGGTGAAGAAGCCTAATATCTCTGTATACCTAAAAACATTTAAACAATCACCCTTAAACACTCTTCTATTCTTAAAAACAAAGCAAAATTTAAAAATCTCTTATCCTTTGATTATTTGCTTGTAGGAAGCAGGCCATGTCTATCATCTTCCTGTCTGCCTCTCATTGCCTTCCTCCTAGCAGGTGGCCTGACTCTTTGCACAGCAGGGGCTCCTAGCATCTCAGCTAAGGCTCTCCCAGGCCATTAGAATTCTTTTAAAAGTTTGTGTGTGTGTGTGTGTGTGTGTGTGTGTAAATCCCCTCAGGCAGCTGTGTTCCTTTGTTCTAGGTTTGAAGCTTGCATAGGAACAACGTGATTCAAGACTTGGCTCCCTGAGAAACTAATTCTCCCTCATATCGGGGTGTGTGTGTGTGTGTGTGTGTGTGTGTGTGTGTGTAGTCCATCCGATAATCTCTAATTTTTTAAAAGACTTATTATATGTGAGTACACTGTAGCTGTCTTCCAGAAGAGGGCATTAGATCTCTTTACAGATAGTTGTGAGCCACCATGTGGTTGCTGGGATTTGGACTTCTGGAAGAGCAGTCAGAGTTCTTAACCCCTGAGCCTTCTCTCCAGCCCCTCTCAATAATTAAAAAAAAAATGAATTTTCACCTACCACGTTGGCTACCATCTGTAGTGTGGAGTTTTTGCTACACCGTTTTGTGCTCCTGGAGAGCTGTGTGCTTCTAGCCACCAACCCTAGAACTCTTTGGATCTTTGAATGAAACACACACACACACACACACACACACACACACACACACACTTATTTTTGAAATGCTTTGCCTACCTCAGAGGCTGGGCACTCCTAAACTTCCCCTGCTACTCCAGGCCCAATTGGGGAAGCGGGCACTTACATGGCTTGCTGGCGCTGTCTCCTGCAGCTCGTATGTCCATCTGCATTGCTCCCTGCCCCCAGTCATGGCGATTCCCCTCTCCTCCTCCCTGCGTTGTAGCCCGCACAACCCTAAGGGTCCTGACCCATCCCCCTTTGTTCAGTCATTGACTGTTGGCATCTTTATGGACTGATCAAAAACCAATTGGGGACAAGGACTTGTGGTGTTTGGACACCCAGATTCCTGGTTGGTTCAAAGCATTAGAACCAATCTCCAACACCTCAAGTTCCCAGTACTGAAGGCATGGTTATCAGTGCAGCAGTGTTGAGAGAGATGGGTTCACTGGGAGGTGAATGCATTGTGAAGGCTCAGACCTCATGAATAGGTTAATGTGTTGAGGTTCCTGCTTGTATGGTATTGGTGGAGAGACTGTTATAGAAGCAGTATTTTTTTTCCCTCTGGTCACCAGGCTGTGAACAGTTTCCCTCCACCATGTATTCCCAATATGCCTTTCTGTCTTACTGCGGGTCCAGGATAATGACCGAGTGATCACAGACAAAGCCTATGAAATTGTGAGACAAAGTAGCAGTCTTTCTCTTTAATCTTGGATACTTTGTTGCAGTGACAGATAATCGGCAGCCACATGACAACCTTGTGGGCCAAGATGGCCACCTTGCATTCAAGGTTTGCAGGAGAAAGGGGTCGAGAAGAGCAAAGGATTAAAACCCAGGCTTTCTCTGAGGGGCTGACAGGGCAAACTGCTACCTGACCATACATGGAATGTGCCACTGTGGCATGTGCCACCAGCCCACATGTCAACATTTCACTGAAATGAGCCCCGGTAACATCTTTACTCTTGGTATCGAAATATCTAGCTGAAAATTTGGGGAGTTTGCACCAATCTCTGTTACCTGCCTGAACTTTTTTTCTTTCTTCCCTCAGTGACTCAGTCTGATGGACATTGTCCCTATTGTTAAATAAAGATTTTTTTCTACTATCAAGCACACATTAAAAAGTCCACCCAGGTTGGGTGGTGGCGGCAGCAGCGCACACCTTTAATCCCGGCTCTGGGGAGGCAGAGGCATGCAGATCTCTGACTTAGAGGCAAGCCCGGTCTACAGAACAAGTTCCAGGACAGCCAGGGCTACGCAGAGAAACTCTGTATCAAAAACACAGAAACAAAACAAAAAACAAACAAACAAACCAAAACATAACAAAAATCCTCCACCCTAGGAAAGCAACAAAGTCTGACCATAGACGATGTCCACCATCATCATCATCATCATCATCATCATCATCATCATCACCACCACCACCACAGCATTTGTGCTGTTGTGTTACATGGACCCTGGTGCTTAGTGAGTACCTCAGTAAACATTCGCTGCTCTCATTCTTACCTCTGTCCACACTCTAAAGCAGCTCTGTTATTTCTGTTTCTGTTTTTTGATTTTTCACAGACCTCTTTTTGGTTCCTGGGGTCCCAGCGTCAGCTCCTGCCAGTCCTTTTTCATACTGAAGGATGATTTCAGCCCTATGACATTATTTCCCTCCCAGGGAGAAGATTCTTCTTAAACATTTGAATTGCTCTGATCCTCACTGCTTTCCAGAGTGAATTTAGCCAATGATGTATGAAGGGCAATGGATATGCCCAATTCTCAATAATTGGATGGGCTTCTCAGTTTGGCCTTGTTAGTCAACTCAGTGTGGTACCATTGATTCAGCAGAGAGGGGACATCAGTTCAGTGGCTTCTCTCCGCAACTGTCCCTTCAGCACTGGAAGACTGAGAGTTTCTTTTTTTCTGTGTGAGGGAGCTGGTGTGCAGCGGATTAATAGACTTGTGTGAGTTTCATTTCTCTGGAGCCAAGCATTACACAGTTATAGGAAAAATAACAAGGAAAGAGGATGACGCAGGCAGTCAAATTATTGGATTAACTGATGATTAACTCACGCAGACCTGGCCCTGGAGGCACCTCGTAGCAGTGGGGCGCTGTGTGAGTGACACTGTCTTTATTTTGCTGTTATAAATATCACCTTTTCCTACTCCTGATAAAGTACCACAGACAGCAAATTAAACACCAGTTTCCAGCAGTCTGAATGTGTGGTTTTCCATGCACTGGTCTTCCCATTCCATTTAGATATGATCTGACTGGAAGGTCTTAGAGCCGACATGTCTTTGAAAGGGACACTTTACACAGTTACCATGGTTTCTCATCACATCAGTTTCTTCCCAAAGAAAATACCAGTGTATTGTACACAGAAAGGGATAGAGATTACAAACAGTGACTATTTATTGTACCCTGTTTTTGTTTCTTTGTTTGTTTCCTCTGCCTTTACAAATAGCTTGCAAAGAAGCATGCAGGAAAATTATTTCCAAAAGCCCCTGCTGCTGCTTTACATACTGAGAAGTGGGGATGTCAGGGTTTGTGCTCTACCTATGGGATGGGATGCTGACTGAAACCCAGGGGACTGTCCCCACCAGCCCGTGTTACATTCTCAGATCTTCCACAGACCTGTTACGTTCCCCCAGGCAAAAGTACTTACTTTTAAATTTTTTGGTCTGAAATTACCATCTGTAAATTAAGATTAACAATAACAATGCCTAACCCTGTGGATTAAAGCTTTGAGAATTATAAATAAACGTTACTTACATTCATCTAGCCCCCGAGACACAAACCAATATGTTTTTTCAAGAAAAAACATGACACAACGGAGTCTCCAAAGAAACCAGAAATGTCTACTTCAACACTTGCCCAGGGTTGACATCATTCACAGTAGGCCGAGCCCTCCACCATCAGTCATTAATGAAGAAAATACCCCACAGACTTGCTCCTGGGCCAATCTGATGGAGGTAGTTCTTCAGTTGAGTTCCCTCTTCCAGTTTCTGTCAAGTTGCCAAAAATTAACCAGCATTGGGGTGGACTATTTTTTTCCCCTTATTTTATATTTTTCCCCTGGGTGCAAAGTTAAAACAAAGCAAATTCATTGCTGAAATGGCTCAAAAGCTGCTAACATTATTTCCATGTTTTAACTAGTTAACTTCAGTTTTTGAGAGCACATGAAACACCTTTGACAGGTTAGACCAAACGGCAGTATGAAATCTCATTGAGAAATCTCACCATGAGGTAGGTCCAAGACCCAGCCAAGGACAGAACTTCGACCTTCCAAATCACCAGTCTGATATAATTATTTTACTTTTAAAACAGTTGACTTCCCACCATTTTACTCACAGACACGGTTTACCATAAACCGTATACAAATTTAAATTCGAAAAATGACTGCTGTTGATAATTTATCCTTGGTTTGTTGCAGTATGCTTGCAACTCCTGAGGGGTAGGAGCATCAGTCCACGCTCAGAACTACTCTGCAACTGCAGCAAACGCTGTTCTTTGCATAATGGATCGCATCAACCAATATTTATTGCACTTTATATGCAAAGCAGCATGATAAACTCAGAAAGAAATGTAAAGTAATGCTTTAAAAAAAACCCGTCTTAAATAAATGAGTGGCTTTTTATTTTAACCCAGTTCAAATAATTACCCAACGCTGAAAGTAAATCTCTTTGATAGAACATAATATGAGAAGTGATGGTGAAGACTTGAGTTCCTTCAGCCTGGGAACTGCGCCGGCTCTCTATCCTGCCCTTGGCTTCCATGGTTACCCAGCATGCCCCGGGACTCCACGGCTCCTGCCCTGAAGAGACCATTCCGAGAAGCTTTTGTTATTCTCACTGTGTCATATGAGTTGCTGGTCATTCAGGGCAGATGTTAAGGGCAAAGCTAGGTTCCTCATAAAACGTTAACTCATACTAAGAATTTATTAAAGAATTTCCAGTTTTCTGTACTGATTTTGCTGTAAATTGTTTTGGCTTCAAAAATACACGGAAATTATAGAAATAAAAATATTTTTAAAATGGTGAAAAGTAGCATATATTCTAAACAGAATGTAAATAATATTTATTATATGTCTAATTTGTAAATACCATTAACAGCATGGTACACATTTTTGTTATGAGGGTTTTTAATGACATTTGATCTGGGAACTAAAATCTAGAATGGCACCTACTACTTAAATTTTCTTTTTAAAGATTTATTTATTTTCATTTTGCGTGAGCGTGTGTGTGTGTGTGTGTGTATGTGTGTAGGTTTTGCTCACACGTCTGTCTGACATACATGCAGTGCCCACAAGGGGCCAGAAGGCGGCGCTCTTACCCGATGAGCCATCTCTCCAGCCCGCCAGCTGCTTTAAACAAGTATTGAGACTACTTGGCTTTCCTTCCAGCCTTCTACTTCCAGATCCCCTGTGACATGTTGCTTTCTACATCTGATGTTCACCGCCACAACATTTTACTCATAAAGTTAAACAGAGAAACGATAAAGTATTATTAGTCAAGTGTGTACAGATACTTTCTAGTATCCTACAACCACTCTATGATAGAGTTTACCCCTTTTGCAGAGATTCAAAAATGGACAGGTGTAAGGATAGTGGTTAGCATATCAAAAGTTGTAGTGCATGAAAACCAACCCACCTGATACCTACAACCTTTCTGCTCCAGGAGGTCTCACCGTTCCTCAGTCGGATCTATGTGTGGCCATTTTGTAAGGCCCAGTTAAGAGTCATCTTCCTTTGTCTCTATCTCCCCTTTACTCATTCAGTCAGCATCTGTTGACGCTGGTCCCCAGCCTCCGCTGATTGGCCCGTCACTGTGTGCGCGTTTCCCAGCTACATTGTAAACCACTTATTGCAAAGTGGTTCCTTCAGGGGACAGGTGGAAAGATGGGACAATCTTTGTTATTATTACGATATATGACTCTAATGTATATTGTAATGAGGTAACACTGGCATGTAGTGCCTGGAGGCCTGGAATATTAATTACATCTTGCAGCATGCATAAGATTGTCCTTTTCTGTGGAAACTTGTCTTACCCTAAAAGATAATTTTGCCTTCCTCTAGACATACTGCTGCAAAGGGACCCAGAGCCATCATTTCCCTTTCTGTAACATGGTGTCTTTGTAAAGTCTGCAGCCTACTTATAAAAAAAAATCTGTCGGTAGGCTGTGATGGTACACTCTCTCTCTCTCTCATTTTAAAGTTTTTATTTCTGTGTTAAAGATAAAACTTTTAGAGATCAAACATGGAAAAATACTCCAAATTGAAAGCCCTACTGTCATGAAAAAGAAGAAATGTCTGAGGCATAAGTCAAGGACTACTCCACATGGTTTTTGGGTGGTGGTGGTGGCGGTGGTGTTAGTATTTCCAACAGCCACTTCTCTAGGAAGATGTTCTTACATCTTGAGTTCTGAAAAAGTAGTAATTCATCTTCCCAAAGAAGATGAAAAACTGGCCAGAAGGCGGCACATAAACCCCCTCATGTTAGTAGTTGTTGCCCTGTGTGCTGCTAGTGGTTGACTGGTTGCCACTTGCCTTCCCTGTCTGTATTCCTACACCCAAACTGCTGTCTGACACACACTCCCCTGTCTGTATTCCTACACCCAAACTGCTGTCTGACACACACTCCCCTGTCTTTTGGTCTCCACCGGCTGGACTATTCCATCCTCTGTGACTGGAGGAGATTCGGGAGGCGGCACGAGTATTCCTGGAACCTTTTGGCATCTTCTGCACATCCGTTAGCAAATGTCTCTCCGAAATCTGGAACAGCTTCAACAGTGTCACTGAGAGTCAAGGCTTGGATGGATTTGTGCTGTTTACATGAGCCTTTGACATTTAGACTGGAGGGGTGTGTGCAGAGGCCACGACAGCTTGTGGCTTCTAGTCTTACCACAGTCCAGACACTTGCCCCTCCCCCTCCCCTCCCCCTCCTCCACTTCACAATATCACGGTGGCATTTCCATACATTATGTCATTAAGCTGTGCTCACAGCCATCCCTCCAACTTCCTCCTCCATATTCCCCTCCCTTCTTCTGCTCCTGAAAGACCCCCGAAGAGGGGAGACCCTCACTCAAATCTCGGGATAAAGTGACACCCAAGGAATTCACAGGAGACTGTTCTTGATGCAAACACACGAGGTTTGTTCAGGAGAAAGCAGTGCTCTGGGGCCGTCTGGTAACCGGCAGGGTCAGAGAAGATCGACCCCCAGTAACTGGAATCAGGGGTATTTAAAGGAAAAAACCCCGCAAACAAAGAGGGGGAGATAGGGGTAATGGAAAAGTATAGAACATTGTAAAGATAGTCACAAGGCAGTCGTGCAGACATTCTTTTTGGTCAGCCAGTTCCTGAAACAGGACATCTCAGGATCAGATAAGCAAATGTCGGCTATTTCCCAGATCAGGGCGTTCTTGACCGCAGGGGTCCTTTCTCAAAGTCAGGCAGCTGTTGAGTGAACATGTTGAGGCTTGCTTGCTAGGGGTCTAAACACTTTTACATTTTTGAGTTGGGGTCTCTCACTCCTATTTCCCTCTTCAAGTAGACCCTGGGATGAGGTCATACCCGATATTCTATGGGCAGTACATGCAGTTTCCTCTCTGTCTCTCAAGGCCTGACAGGCAGGAAACAGGTGGTTCTGGAAGTTCCTTGGGAAGACGGGAGGCACAGACTTGGGATGAACTGACTCTGTAAGAAGGACAGAAGATAGACAGAAGAAATCAGGTGCTCTGCGATACAGCCAGATCCCTGTACGCCAAGCCAGACTCAATGCCTCTCTGGGCTCTTCATTTATGTGAGCTAAGGAATATGCTTTTTTTTTTTTAATTCAATCAAGCCAAATAAGTCAAATAACTCAGTAAAGTCTTCCCCTTACCACCTGACTCAGAAGTTTGGCTGCTTAGCATTAGAGGTTCTATAAGATCTGAACCAATATGACCCAAACTCATGATCACAAATGTTAAAGACAGACACTTTTGTGTGCTGAGTCTTTGATGCTAATCTTTCCCAAGAATGTAGTACCATTTTGATAAGATCGGAGATGCCCTTGTAGACCTCTCTCTCTGCACCCCTCCCTTCCAGGTTCTTTTTCTTTTATCTTTATCATCACATCGGTCCACACTGCTAAGTAACATTCTAATTGAAGGTCCTTCCGGGCAGTCCACTTACAAAAGGCTTGCCTCAAACGCTCCAGCTCTAACAAGCACGCCTCCATTTGTTCCGAGAACCCTCAGTGAAGCCTCAACAGCTGCAGTATCTGATGCTCCCTGCACTTTTACTTGGGCAATGCTTACAGCTAAAGATTTAAGTAAATATCACCAGAACCGGCGTGTGCCTTTGTCAGATGACCAAGCTTATAATGCCTCACTGTCCTCGCAAAATGGCTGACAAAAGCTCGCTCCAAAGACCGTGCTGGGGAGCATTTAAACATAATCGGTCAAGGCGCGCGAGGAGTGGGACTTTGCCAACAGTCCTTGAAGTGGGCGAGCACAGTCAGCTGGAGCCAATCGTATCTGTCCGGAGGTCTTAAAAGGTCATGGGGTCATTTCCCTGAGCGGGCATTTCTTTGAAGGTTAAGCTCCACATCTGCTGATCAGGGTGAAAAGTCCAAATCTACTTGTTTGTCTAAAAAACAAACCCTCTCACAGGCTAAGCCAAAGCTGGGACACATCAATACTGTGTGAGGCTATTTCGACGAGAGACTTAAGGACCAGTCAATCTGAACTCCTAGATCTTTTTATTTATTTATTTTTTTTGTCAATCCTGAACTGTCTACTTCACTGCTTCTAATAAAAGAATCTAAAGTCAGGTCGACTCTAAATCACCCCCCCCCCCGTACTGTAGCAGGTGTCACACCCACAGGAATCCTCCGGCAGGTGGAGGCGATGCGCCGCTCCTATCCGGAAGAAATAGAGGGTGCCCGCTGAACCTGTGGTTTCCTCCGGAGCCCCGCGGTGTTACCCACGAGTTTAAAACGCCTGGATCAGAGTAGGCATTGGAGTAAGTTATTGCACATGCAGAAGGGAAATGCGCTCCGCGTTGACATCTCTGCTCAGAAATTATGATCTGTGCCCCAGGCTATCAAGCATCAGTGCGCGGAATTATTCACAAAGGGCTTATGGTTCAAGTGGTAAATCTAGGCATTTGCAAAATGTTGACCCAAGTGAGTCGGCACAGAGAGCTTGATCTTTCAGTTTGATGAAAATGTAATTTTATGGATGTCAAGTTGGAGTTCAAAAGTGACACGTCGTGTCACGCAGATAAATAGTTTTGCCAAAAGCAATGCCATAATTCATAAGCGCTTGTCAGGGCAATGGTAACTATCAGGCTGATTAAGCGAAGTGCTTACTAATAAATGCAGTTTTTATCCAACATTATGTGTTAGTCTCTTTGGAGTCACAAAGATGGCCCTATGCAAGTACTGAAGTGAGCGCCCCGAGCGAGTGCCCAACGTAAACACTTCCGTAGGTGCTTCTTTTGCCCTTGAGAAGATTAAGTTTAGAAAAATACCCAGCGATGAAGTGCAAGTATTTGATACCTTTTTATTTTCTTTTGTAGGTCCCCTGCATACCAATCACCTAACAATGCTCAAAGTCAAAGTGTGAATAAATGTAACAGCTACAGCAACAAAATAAATCAAGTAGTTGTTGTTATTCTTGAAATGCATTAGTGCCGAAGAAGAAAGAGAGTAGGAACTCTTTTTTTCTTTTTTTTCTTTTTTTTTTAAAGCATTTTGGTCTGGTCTGGCTTTTCTGCAGCTCTTTCGTGGTCCCTTACTCCCATTGATGCTTCTTCAGGCTTCGGCTGCCCAGTCAGGAAGCGCCAGGCACAGAGTGCGCCTTATTGCTCCTGGGTAGTCAGTCCCATGATCCTTTTCACCTCCCCCTCTTGCTCCTGGGCAGTCAGTCCCATGATCCTTTTCACCTCCAACCCCCTTGCTCCTGGACAATCAGTCCCATGATCCTTTTCACCTGCTCCTTGCTGTCTTTCTTTCCCACTCAACCCTCCCTGTGCCTCTTTAACACTGAATTGCCTTCTGAGTTTGGAAGCATCTCTAACTTGTTGGAGGAAACCATTTTTGTTTTTCTTGTAAAGATTACACCATCACCACCCTGGTCATTTTTTCCGTTTCTTGTTTTTAAACAATTATCTATTTTTAAAGGGAAGAAGATCATTTATTCTAGAGTCTTTTTAAGTCACCATGGCACAGGAACACACATTTAGATGAACCCAAACTCCATGTTGCAATGTGGAAGAAATGTCACGAAGGTTTACGGTTTAACCGATCAGAGAAAGTCAGTTACAGAAGGCTTTTGTGACCCATGAGCTCTAGGAAGAATTAAGTCGAGACGATTTACATATGCGTTGCCTCGAGTTGAAACTTACTTTTAGTAGAAATGTATAACGCTGGGATTTACTGTCATCACCGTGCTGTGCACTGAACCTCCAAGAGAACACAAGCTAGCATAAGCTCGCTCTCGATGGGGCCTTGTGCCCTTGGCCGTCGTCTCCCCCCACACCCCCAGCCTCTGGACCACCATTTTGCTTTCTGCTTATATGGATTTTCCCTCTCGATTTTTTGTCTAACTGAGGGCACAAATCCTTTGAGTTTCTGCGCCTGGTTTATTTTACTTAACATAATACCTTCAAGTTCCATCGTCGCCATCGTCTTTGTCACAAATGACAGAATGTCTGTTTTAAACACTGTCTGGTCATCCGCCCGTGTTCTGTAACCTGCCTTGTGCACTCATTCTGAACCGGAGACAGCTGTGTGCAGCGTGTGCAGGGGCGGCGGGACTTCTGGCCCGAGGAGAGTTGTCAGATTTATTTAAAATCGTTATGTAAATACTCAGAAGTACAGAAGTAGGCTTGCTGGATTATATGGCAACTCTTAGATTCTTAAGAAATGTCTACATGGGCTTGGAGTCTCTTCTCTTCTGTTTCTGATTTATTTATTTGACTTTTTTTCCAGTTTAGCTGAAAGTTTCTCTAATTAGTTTATTTCAACAGCCAATTCGTACTTTTATGAACCTTTTGATTTTTTAAATTTCATTTAATTAATCTGCTCTGTATTTTGTCTCTCTTATTGTGATTGGGCTCAGTTTGCTATCCTTTATTTTTTTTCTATTTATTTGAGTTTTTGTTTGAGATCTTTCTTCCTCTTTTACGAAGGCAATTTTGAAGTTAATTGCATATATCCACTATTGAAACACATAAATATGCAAAATAAATTAAACAGCTACCCCCTTTCCCCCTCCCCAACAGGGAGAGTTGCATATAACCCAGGCTGGCCTTGATCTAGTTGAGGATAGAATAAATTCGAACTCCTAATCCTCCTGTCTCCTGAGTGCTGGGATTATAGACGTGAAGTGCCACACCCAGCTACAAACCAAATCTTGGATAATCTGAAGTTTGAGAGGAACACAGAGCATCACATGACAGTAGGGAACTCCATTTTCTGTAGCAGTTTGGCCCAGTTGGACACTTAAAGGGGAAGCACTGGATTTGAACTTCAGACCAAATGGGACTAAGAGAGTGTATCTGTCCAGCAGCGGCGCAATATCAGATGCGCGGCAGGCATCGTGCAGGACAAACACCAAAGCAGGCTGCAAGACAAGCTCCAGCCACACAGAAATCCAGCGCCTTTCTGACCTCCGTGCTGCAGGGTTTCCTCTTTGAGAAGGAACCACGGAACTTTCACAAGTGTGTGGGGTTTCAGCGGCATGCTCACAGACAGTATCATAAAGGAAAACGGAAACACCTCAACTTCCCTTCTTCTATCCTACACATCTGAGTTTATGTATCTATATAAAACCCAGGAACCATAATAGAAGAAGCACAAGACTTACCATGATGATCTTGAATCGCATCTATCTTCAAATGGATGTGAGCGTGACCTGACTTCGGACCCTTTTGTCTTATTTTTGTCTTACATGTATAAGTGCTTGCCTGTATGTGCGGATGTACACCGTGGTGTATGCTCAGTGTCTTCGAAGGCCAGAAGAGGGTGTCAGATTCCCTGAAACTGGAGTCAGGGATGGTTGTGAGCTGCCGTGTGGGTGGTGGAAACTGAACCTCAGTCCTCTGCAAGAGCATGGAGTGCTCTTAGCTGCTGAGCCGCCTCTCCAGCCTTGACTTTGTATCTTCTTATGGCTGAAAACAAAATAATCTATTGTGTAGGGATACCATGTTTTCTTCACTCATTGGCTACCTGTATTATTCCAAAATGTCGTCACTGTGCCACAGTAACTCAGTACACAAAGCTCAATACCTAGTAGAGGCATAGCTGGGTTATATGGAATCTTTGTTTTTTGAGACACTTCCACAGTGATTCCCATGGTGGCTGTGCTAATGTCCATACCCACCATTAGCACCTAAGGGTTCCCTGTGGCCACATCCTTGCTAGCATTTGTTATTATAAAAGAATGATTTACTTGCTTTCCAAATTATTTTTAGATAAATTTTTTTCTAATAATACTTTTGGGTTGCTTTGTAATTACCATGAGTGCTATGTAGACCACTGTATATTAATAATAAATTTCAGGCTGGTAACACCTTAATTTGAGTAGATGCAATAATTCCATATTAAAGGTCTCTTTGTAAATTTTATTTTATTTTACTTATTTAGGTATCCGGACTCATTAGCTTTTTTCCATACATTTACTTATTAGTTTTGTATGTGTATGTGTGCATGTATGTGCCGTGGCATGCATGTGGAGTCCAGAGAATATGTGGGGTCTGTTCTCTCCTTCCATGTGGGTTCCAGGGATCAAACTTAGGTAACCACATTTGGCAGCAAGCACCCACTAAGCCATCTCATCAGCCCTAAATTTACAAACTTTTCTTTGCATGTGTATTTTTGGTGTGCACGCTTCTTTGTGTGTTTGTATGTGTGACATTTATGTGTTTGTTGGCCTTGACTAATTTCTACACTATTGGGGCAGTATCTCCAGGGATCAGAACTTCATGTTTGCAAAGCTTTTTATCTTCCGGGCCATGTCTGAAATCCTAGAATTCTCATTTTTGCAATGTCCATCCTCTGACAATTTCCTCTTGCTTACCTGCTTTCAGTAGTTCTGTCTCTTAAGTCTCATGCTAAGATTAAAACTGTGTCACACACCAGCAGTGTATAGTTCTAGGCTCTTCTATGTGTTTTGGTGACTCTGTGCTACTGACTCGAGACTTTGGTGTCAGCTCTCAGAACTCCTGTTAGCAATTCTGTCTCAGTGTGGTCATTTCTTGGGTTGAGTTTGATTGAAGACTTCTCAACTTCCTGAACTAGGATATTTTCCCATGTTTGGATACTTTTTTTTTTTTAAAGATTTGTATATTTTTTAATTACATGTGAGTACACTGTAGCTGTCTTCAGACACTACACATGAGGGTATCAGATCTCCTTACAGATGGCTGTGAGCCACCATGTGGTTGCTGGGATTTGAACTCAGGACCTCTGGAAGAGCAGCCAGTGCTCTTAATGGCTGAGCCATCTCTCCAGCCCTGTTTGGATACTTTTTAGTTACTTTTTCTTTAAATATACTTTTTGGAGCCTCTCTTCTTTCTCCTTGAATTCCCCACATTTCCCCTTCCTTCCCCTCTCTTCCCTTTCTTCCGTCCCCTCTTTCCTTCCTCCCCCCCTCTCTCTGTCTCTCTTTCTTTCTCTCTCTTTCTTGTGGTTGAGACTTTCTATGAGGACCCCGTCTACTCTCAAACTTGTGATGCTCCTGCCTCTGCCCTCTCAAAAGAGCTTGGCTCTCTTTGAATCTCTCTTATGTGCATTTTATGTGTCTTGATGATGTCCTGTGGTTTCTTCATTTATTTTTCACACATTATTTTTGTTTTTCCATGATTGGATAATTTCTATTTCTGTGTTTGCCACTTTCTCCACTCTGTGAGCCCTGACAGAGTCTGCTGAGGCTTTTGCTACATCTTCCCTTCCAGTCCTTCTTCTCCCGGATTTCAGCTTTTTAAAAATTATTTCCATCTCTTTGTCAAATGCATATTTACTCAAATATTGCTCCAGGACTTTCATTTCCTTCTTTGGTTCATTTGTACGTTGATATCTTATTGTGAAACAACTTTTGCTAGACGTTGAACCCAAGTCTGCTTTTTCTGTCTACTCAACCTGTTTAAGTTTAACCTGCCTTTCAGAAAACAGTGTGATCACGTATTCTATACCTCAGACTTCCCATGTAATTGGCCAAGTGCATAGTTTAATCTTGAACAATGCACCCCTGACCCACAGCCATCCATATGTGTATGTGGTGCTGCAATCATTTGCAGAAAGCAGCCAACAGGTTGGAAGCAACCTTAAACAAAACAAATATCCCATAAAGTTTGGAAGCAACCTGTGGCTACAGGTTGGTCACACCTGTGTGCTAACATCTGAGTCTGGGTCCGTGGGGGACAGGAAATCCCCTCTTCTTGTGTAAAACCCTCAACAGTTTCTGTAGAAAAGCCCATCAGATCTTTTCCATACCGTGTTTTGTGTGATGTTCAATAACTAGAGAGCAGAGCCTTCATCAAGGGCAGACAGACAATCAATCGACACACAGAGCAGACAGACAGAAGGCACAGAAAGAGAATGGAAAATTCAAATTCCAACTCACACTTGGTCTAAGCTACTCCACGAGGAGGTTTCCTTTTTATGACATTCTGAAGACCATGTGGCAGAATCAGGCTGATTTCCAGTTCTGGGCTGAGGGAGAGTGGGGGCAGCTCACCACGGTGCCCTTTATTGCAGCCGCTTGCTTGCTTGTTGAGTGGTGGAGCTTGGAAGTGTCTATCCCTTCCTCATCACTTTGAGTTTGGGGGACCTGCCCCTCTTCTGCACACTGGGAGAACTGGATTCAGGCATTCTGTTCTCTGGATGTACTGTGCCAAGCACAGTGGTTAGCGCTTGCCCAGCAGTAAATGAACAATCGGTGTTTCACAGGGAGATGGTTTAGGAAGGTGAGCTGAGGGATAAGCACCCTGGAAAGGCTGGGCTCTGAGAGGCAAAGCTGCCCCCTCTGCATTCAACCCAAGGTGTAACTCTTCAACATCCGGAACAACAGCCTGGCTGCTCATTAACTCCACAGCCACCAGCCCTTTATTTGTTATTCCCCCACCCCCCAGCCCTTAGAACTGCTCCTTGTATCAAATGAGTTTGTCCTTGCAGACGTGCTACTTTGCATTTTCACTATCACGTTATTAACAGTTTCTGCCATCTTAGGAATTTCTTAAGACTTCTTAATGAGGGTTGTGCTTCTTTAGTATGAAGTCTCCCTTTTATCTTTTTCCAGACTTCCTTTTATGCCAAATGTAGTATAGCACCCTGCTCACAGGAGGAACTGAGCAAGAGGTGATAAAGAGGTGACATTTGGGAGACAACTATGTTGAAAATCCAGGGTCTGTCTGTCTCTTATTTTTCATCTGTTTAAGAAGAAATAAAAAGAGGTAAATACATCTTTAACTTTAAATAACTTTATACATTTAAGACAATAGTATGGGCACTATCACAGACTTATAAGAAAAACTAATCTTTGAATTTTTGTGAAAAAAGTTACACCACACCTAATTTGGCTGTTCCTGTCAATCATGAGGCAGAATGAAATGTATGTTTTTTATGGAAAGAACTTTTGTTCACAACCCCTTTTTTTCTTTAGCCATAGTGACAGGTGACTAGCAGCAAGGGTAGGTTTTGAAAAATGGGTCTTGTGTGACTTCCTTTGGGGGTTAACCTGTCACATGCCTTGGAATGGCTCGAGAAAATTTCTTAATTTCTAAATGCTAGCTAGAACTTTTGACGATGTTCAGTAGCAGAGAGGAGAGGGGAGAAGAGGAGAGGAGAGAAGAGGAAGGAAAGAAGAGGAGGAGAGGAGAGGGGAGGAGAGGGGAGGAGAGGAGAAAGCTATTGTAATACCACCAGAGCAAACCTGTGGATTTAGACAATCGGGTTTATCGTATTTCCTCAACACAATGCAAATGCATATATTCTGTATCAACATCAGGTTTGATGCTAATTGGAGCCTTAATCACAAATAACAATTGATACACCTGAGAAAAAACAAACCCACAGTGGGGAGATGCCCCCCATGTGCAGCGGAAGAAGGGGCTTCCTCATCGGCAGGCAGAGTTCACAACCTCCCCCGCCCCCTCCAAATCCATGCCTGCCAGCTGGTACTGCCTGAAGGAAAGCCTCCGCTGTGTTCTTTTAATGCAATTCTTAGTCTGCTCCTATTCTGTGTTCTCTTTTCAAGCACTGAAATTCCATAAAATAGAAGGGTAGGCGCGTCTAGGTGCAGGTGCCCATGGAGGCCAGAAGAGGGCGCCAGATACCACAGAGATGCACATGGGCAGCTGGAGGCAGGTGCTTGGAACCAAACCTTACAGGCTTCCAACTGCTGAGTCATCTTTAAAAATAGATGCCATAGAGGCGTTTCTAGGTTACTGGGATACTTCTCTTTTATTGTTTTTACTAATGGATTCGACCTCTGTTGCTAAACAGCTACACTGGGCGAATCAGCTTCCACCCATCCCGTGAGTCTCTCTGCTCTTGCATCAGATGCAGCATCTTGGCCGCCATTTTCATTTCTCTTTTCTGTGAGTGTGCACGTACCTGGTGGATCTTTCAGTGTCAAGTGTTTTATGTTAGCTACATCCAGGATTTTGCTTTCAGGTAAACACATGTGAAATATTGTTACCTCATTTTTTTTCTCCTTGCAATCTGATGAGGGCGAATCCAGATTTGTTCTTGTAAGTTAAGAGAAATGTATCTTTTCTGCTATTTGAAGAGTTCCCCATTTGGATTACGTGCAACAAAGCGCTTGGTAATTTAAGGTACATGCAGATAGCAGAAGAAATAGAATGGAAATAACGCAATTTGTCACGCTCTGCTTGGGTGATTTTTTAAAAAAAAAGTGTTTTATTCTATCTGTTTTAGAATAATTTTTCCTGACACGTCCTTTTCTTTGTGTGTTTTGGTAAGGTGTTCTTTTTTACGAGAGATAGAATCACCCCGTTACATCTCAGTGTTATGGCTTTACATTATTTATTTCATCTTATCGATTGGAGCTCGGAGTCAAGGCTGCCCAGGTGGAACCTTTGATCAGGTGGGAGACCTTCTCCTGGCAGCCGCTGTGACGGTGCTGTGCCTTTCTCTGCCTTTCCATTCTTTTCCTCTTAACAAAGCCTACCACCAGTCTGCAGCGGTAACCCACGCAGCCACAGGGTAGTTGCATCAGGATAGGAGCAGCCGGTCCCTACCCTGGCGTACCACGTGATGAATGTTTCGGGCCATGTGACTCGGTTCACTGGTGAACAGATGTGCAAAGGGCAGGAGAAAGCAACGCAGGACAGGGGATATAAAGCAAGCGGAGCTGACACTTAAGGAAAAAGAAGGTACTTGTAAGTTTAGTCTCCGTCCTAAGAAAGTACCCACTTACACTTGGTACCACCTTGGAAAGCAAGCTCAAAGAGCGGGCTTTACTTCTTGAGTTATTTGGGGATTTTTTCAACACGTAAGCATACATGTGAAACATTTGCTGAAAATTAGCATGGTAGGGCAGTCACTTGCTGGCTTAGCTCTTGCCTGGCAGTGTAAAGCCCTGGATTCCACCCCCAGTGCTTCAGAAAGAAGAAAAGATTTTCCAAAAATCTAAACACTAAAGGGATAAATAATTCATATTTTACAGACTACGGATAAAGATGGGTTGATATTACTGTCACCTATATACATTTAGCTATACATTAAGTTCTTGTCTTTAGAGTTTAAGGACTATTTGTTAAATTTTACTGGTGTGGATTTTCAAATTTATATAGCTAAATATATATAAATGAATATATGAATATGTATTTATATATATTCATTTTATATATTTATATATATTTGTATATATTATATATACATATATATGCTATTGATATATATAAATTTGAAATATATGTAATTACATATGTGTAATTATACATATATACATATATATGTATGCATTTATATATATATATGTAATTATAAATCTAGATTTTTAAAAACTTTTATTATTCTCTAGATGTATATGTTTTGCCATGCATCTCTGATTTAGATATCATTTTCTCTCTGTGGAAAATTTTCTCTCTTCAATAATACTGTCTCTTAAGATCTGATTAGTCACTAGGAAACATTCTTTAACTTTGCCCTGTTCTCACGCTCTGTAGACTGAAATGAGATCCCCCCTTGTCCCTGTGTACTCCTGTGCACCTCTCATTGCCTCTGCCATATTCACTCTCTAGTTTGTCCTTTGCTTTGGAATGTGACTGGAAGATAGAGATCAACTTGATTCTAAAGCACTGGTTCTCAACCTGTGGGCCACAGCCCCATTAGGGGTCTAATGACCCTTCCACAGGGGTCACCTTAGAACAGTGGAAATATCAGATATTTATATTACAATTCATAACAGTAGTGCCATTATAGTTATAAAGCAGCAATGAAAATAGTTTTATGATTGGGGGTCACCACAGCATGAGGAAGTATATTAAAGGGTTGCAGTGTTAGGTAAGTTTACTTATTTCTGTAGTTTACATAGTTACTTGTCTGGATGGGGTGAGATAATTCTTGACAAAATCAGCTTAATAAAGAGGTTGTTATGACTCACTCTTGGAGGAGACAGAGACCACCCTGGTAGGGAGCACACAGAGGCAGAAGCCAAGGTGGCAGGTCATATCATGTGTGTGTGGGTGGGACCATTGTCCGCCTGCCCTCTTCTTTCTATTCATCTCTTCCGTCTGGGACTCCTGGACTACCTACACTTAGGGTCTTCCCACCATAACGAACCATCACCAGATAATCTTAGAGATTTGTTCCCACGTTGCCATAAGACTCTGCAAGGTGACAAAATTACTCATCACTGTTTGTAACTTAATATAAAAACATACCTTCACCTGTTGTGAAATGGTCAGGAGGGTGAAATTTCTAGACCGATGTCCGTCAAAGAAGGGGAAGGGGGAGGGGGAGGAGGAAAGGGAGGAGGAAGGGGAGGAGGAGGGGGAGGAGGAAAGGGAGGAGGAAGGGGAGGAGGAGGGGGAGAAGGAAAGAAGGAACTAGAAAAGGGGAGGGGGAGGGGGAAGGGAGAGGGAAGCGGGACAGGGAGAGGGGGAGGGAGAGAGAGTGAGTGATTTTTACAGCTTGGAGAATGAACTGTGATAGTTACACTTTCAGTTTTGAATGAGTACATTCATTAGATACAAAGTGTCAAGGCTAAAGAAACTTCTTTTTCTGCTTGGCACCCTTCTCCTTACCCATCAGCCATTTGTCTCTGACTCCAGTCCCTGGAAGGTAAGTTCCCAGTAACTCTGGCTCAGTGACCCCCATCCAGAAATGCACAACTGTGACCATGTCTTTGTTATGATACAACGACGAACTGCTTCTTGGCTTCTGTCACCTGCTTATGCAGACTGTCAAGGACTATTTTGTGGTTGTCTTGACTACCTAATCCTGGCAGAGCAGCACAGGTCCTGGCTTGCTTGTTCAAATACTCAAGGTCTCCTGTGGGTTTCACCTTCAAAAATTGGTTCCCTCACCCCGCCTTGCATGACAGTCTCAAGTTTGGCTCAGAGACTGTCACATCCTGCCAGCAGCTGATCAGTAATTAAAATAATAGAAACAATCTTTTAATTATTATTGGGTTGAGTCTGTGGTCTTCTCCCCAGGGTCACAAACTCCATAAGACACAGTAGGCACAAACTAAAAGAATAGTCAGACATACTTAGATGAACGTTATAAAATGGGGGCATATATAGCAGATGTTGACTTGGGGAAGTCCTTTAAGTCAGCAGCTGGAGTTCCTAAGCCAGAGCTGTGCCGGCACCCCCCACACCCCCGCATTCTCTTGGAGGGGCTTCCAGCAGACAGAGACGATGTCGTTAAATCAGATATTCGAAATATTCAGTAGAAACCAACTGGGGAAGTTGAGGCGGTCAGTTTACCTTTTAGCTGCTCTTCAAAGTCTGAAATTTTTCCTTTTGGGCTGTTTTACTTTTCTCTTCCTTCCGAGTTAGCCAGGAGCATCCCATCTGCAGCCATGGGACCCCGAAGGACACTTGGAGTCAAATATACTAGGGTCTGAAATGAGAAGGGGGACCCTAGTTCCAGAACCAGCTTTTCAGTGAGTTCAAAACACTTGATTTTTTTAAAAATATAATATACATGAAAGATAGGAGGGAGAGGGAGGAAAGGAGGGAGGAAGGAGGGAGGGAGAGATAGAGAGAGAAGGAGGTAGAGTGGAGGTTTGCAGGTGCAGAGGTGGTTTTGATGCTAAGGTTCTGTTCCCCCGTTGCTTCTTGATCAGTCAGTACAGAAGCTAGGGGCTCTGCCAGTGCCTGACAAATAAGGAAGTGGATGCTCACAGCCAATCAATGGACTGAGCTCAGGTTCCCCAATGGAGGAGCTAGAGAAAGGACCCAGGGAGCTGAAGGAGTTTGTAGCCCCATTGGAAAAACAACAGTATGAACCAACCAGACCACCAGAGCTCCCAGGGACTGAACTACCAACCAAGGAGTACACATGGAGGGACCCATGGCTCCAGCCGCATATGTAGCAAAGGCTGGCCTTATTGGACATCAAGGAGAGGAGAGGCCCTTGGGCCTGTGAAGGCTCGATGCCTCAGTGTAGGGGAATGCCAGGACAGGGAAACGGGAGTGGGAGGGTTGATGAGCAGGCGGACGGGGGATGGGATAGGGGGTTTTCAGAGTGGAAATGAGAGATAACATTTGAATATATGTAATTAAAACAAACAAACAAACAAACAAACAAACATCCAAAAGAAGCCACGGGTTAATTGCCATGGAAGGACTAGGCGGGACTTCCGAGTCCCTGGAGCAAGAGACAGAGAGACAGACACAAGGAGTGGAGAGAAGAGTTCACCAGGCTCTGGAGAGAGAAAGTCAAGCAACCAGTGAGATCTTGGGAGGGGTGGCGGTGGCCTGTGACCACTCCAACAGGCGGGCGCTTGGGGAGGGTGAGCTGGGACTAATGTAACTGAGCACCTAAAATTTAGGGCAGGCAGACAGGTGCAGAGATATTGATAAGGGCGAGCTTTTCCAGGGAGAAAGTAGCAGCCAGCAATTGTATCAGAAGAGCAAGTTGAAATTGAACGACTGTGTGTCATTGTCTTTTATCTGTAGATTCAAGGGAAGCTGGGTGGGGCTGGTATCGTGGTGAGATCCTGGAGCTAATGGGGTAGCGAGAGTTACCCGAGAGACACAGTATGTCTTAGAGACTGGGTGTGACGTGAAAGAAAACTGAAGGGTTAAAGGAACGATATGCTTTGTTGCTGCCTGGAAATTCTCAGTCAGTCAGTGTTTGCCTAAGATACAGACTAGGACAAACACACAGCGTTCTAGGCTCTCTGACACGGGAAAATGGATCCTTTTAGATCAAAACATACAGAGGCTGAGAAGTACCAAGACCTGCTGTTGGCAGCGTGGAGACCCAGAAAGGCAGATGCGTGTAACTAGAAGGTCTGAGAGCTACAGAGATGATGCTGTGGCTTGTAGTCTGGGTCCCAGGTCTGAGAACCAGGAGGCCAGAGGGCCGAGAGCCAGAGTCCCAGCTTGAGAGCAAACTCAGCTGATTGATTGATTGTTCCTTTCCAGCCCTCAGTGAATCAGCTGTCGATTCGGATGCTAACCTCTTCCAGAAACAGAGACACAAGAAAACATTTAACCAGAAATCTGGGCATGCTATGGCCTAGTCGAGTTGGTTAAGACTAGGGAATTGCCGTCAATAACCGTCACGGTGCCCCTTAGTGCAGTACAAGGAGCCAGTCAGTCCCTGGAACAGTCAGCCCTGGTTCTGATCTCTTTACTGCTGGGCACTGACATTGAAGTAAATTCAGGGTCTCAGAAGGAATCCTACAGTAGAACTGGATGGTCGTGTTTTCAGCTTGGTCACAGCTATGGCCACATACCGGGTCTTTCACCTGACACAGAGCTTTCCCGTTCTTCCCCTGGGTGTAACCCCACCAACTCCATCTTGAAGAGTGGTAGCGGGATCACATGAGATGCGTGCATGCGTGGTCGCATTCCTATCAAGCATTCCGTATACTTTAGTTGGTTCTGGGCATCTATGCTGTGGAACACACATGATATTTATTACATAAAGAGTATTTTAAAAATATTCATCAAAGTGCTAGGATAGCTTTAAAAAATAAAGAAAAAGAATTAAATCAAAACTAGGCCAGCGCTTAGCCTGGAAGCTGGAGAGAGGACTTGGAGTCATCGCAACTATTTTTTTTTCTGCATTCAATTTGCTGAAACCAATTTCCTGTTCTTAACCCAAGCAGACATCCATGTCCCCAAGGGGTTCGTTAGCTCATCGTGCTAAGGCCGTGTCCTTCCTCCTCTTTGTGTCGGCAGATGGGGAGGGTTCAGCTCACCTCTGTTGTTAATGCTTATAATCTTATTAAAAGCTAAAGAAATACACAATCAGCTAACTCCTTGCATGACTAAAAACTGATTTACCAGCATCACATCAAATATTTCCCTTGCCTTAAGCTACCAGTAATTACAAGTTGATATTGTTCAGGCTCAAACAAACACAGGGTAATGAATTTCTGCTAATTATTAGGCACTGATGAAAACTCTGATTTGCCCACTCCCAGAGTCATCCTGGACAGCTCACCGTCCCACACAGGGGACGACTTCAGTTGATACGAATAGATTTGAGTGCTGCCGGGAAGCACTTTGCTGGTGTCAAGCAGAAGTAATTACCAAGCCGTCCAGGAAAGTGATTAAAAATGGGTTAAAATTAAGATTTTTCGGTTTGCCATAGTTATTTCTATTGCAAATAGGCCACATTTTTCAACCGAGGTGGGTGTCTTAATTAAAAAACAGGCTAAAGTTTTACAGTAACAAGAGATTTTTAAAAACTACCAAGCCTCACATTCTTAAAAATGATTCTGGTGTCAGCTGCAAATGAAAGCCATCCGTCTTTGCCGCATAGCTTTCCGGGCTTTCAAAAAACTTGCCGTGCAACTGTTAATGAAGCATGCGTTTCCCACGGAAGCCTCAGTCGGATTTCAGGTGTTTTGTGTGTTTCCTGTTTAACTGCCGCGAGTGGGGTGTGCAGTTTTGCTCTCTCTTAGGAAGGGGCAGGAGGGGCTTCTTTTCCCCTCTACTGGCTCTACTGGCTGATGCCCACAAGGTACCTCCAGAAGAGGGAGAAAAACAGTTCTTTCTTTAAGATTTTATCTTGTTTTTAATTGTGTGTATATGTGTCTGTGGGTTTGCGCTGAGTGCAGTGCCGGAGATGGACGCAGGAGGGCGCCAGATCCTGCGTCACTTGGATCCTGGGATCTGTCTCTAGACCTCCACAGGAGCAGAATGAGCGTTTAACCTGTCTCTCCAGTCCTGGGACCCCCCTTTCTCTGCAGTAAACATTTCTTGTTTCTGTTTCCCTTAATGCTTTGACTTAACCATACATGGAGTTTCCCAAAGCTACATTAGAGAACTCTATAATTCATTTAAGCCTAATCTAGGAAGCGCGATCAGGGATGGAGGCTGTGCCTGTCGCCGCCTGTTCCTTCTGTGGATCCTCTCAGCCGGTATCCGGCTACATTAACAAGCACACATACAGTCTAAGGTTGACTTCAGAGTGACTGCAGTGACTTAATCCAAGGAAGATGGAGGGAAAGAGTCTAGCCATTGTCTCAAAGTGAGCGGGGCAGAGTATCTACCGGAGACAGGCACAAATGAAATTCATCTCTTCGCTAGTCAACTTGACACAATGTTAATGTTATTGAGACATTAACCTGAACCTCAGTTAGAAAATTCTTCTATAAAATTAGGCTACAGGAAGCCCTATAGGGCATTTTCTTAATTAGTGATTGGTGTGGGAAGGCCAAGCCCATTGTAGGTGGTGCCATCCCTGGGGGCTGGTGGTCTTTCTAGAAGAAAACAGGCTGAGCAAGCTATGATGAGCAAGCCAGCAAGCAGCACCCTCCATGGCCCCCGCATCAGCTCTGCCTCCAGGTTCCTGGACAGTTTGAGTTTCTACCTTCGTGTTCCTCAGTCCTCAGGGAACTGTGACTCAGGACAGAAGCCAAATATATCCCTTCCTACCCACACTGCTTTGTCATGGTGTTTCATGGCAGCAGTAGTAACCCTAACTAGGACAGCCTGCTTCTCTTCCTTCTCCATCTGTGCCCCCTGGGCAAACACACTGTTCTCCATGGGAGACCCACAGATTCACACTGTGTATATTGGCAAAAACATGTTACAAATCTCATCTCCCACCCCCTAGGCTAGAAAGATGACAATCATCAGAAAGTCAGCCATCATAATCTTGGCTACTACTGAGCCAGCTGCCGGAGCTGGACACCAGTACTTGTCAGCCCTCATTCTCCGCCCACCAGTACTGTTTCCATTCCTAACTCCCTCTCAGTTCTTCCCCCTCCTCCCTAGCTGGTGCTCACATTCTCTGTTCTTCCCCCTCCTCCCCAGCTGGTGCTCACACTCTCAGTTTTCCCCCTCCTCCCCAGCTGGTGTTCACAGTCTCAGTTCTTCCCCCTCTTCCCCAGCTGGTGCTCACATTCTCAGTTCTTCCCCCTCCTCCCCAGCTGGTGCTCACAGTCTCAGTTCTTCCCCCTCCTCCCCAGCTGGTGCTAACTAACACCCATGCTTCTGCGTCTTGTCAGACCAGGTCTTCATCTTTTGCCCCGGGAGTTTTCTCTCCCAGTCCCTTCTCACTTCTTCCCACTTGTTTTTTGTCTCTTGTCTATGGTTTTTTTTTTTTAAAAATAGTTATTCATTGTCTGCAGATAGAGTTCAAGCTTCCCTATGTGTTGTACATCAAAGTTGTGTCTCCTCTCCCAGAGGTCAGTCACACCTTCAGTATTGGCTGCAGGATCATAGATTCTGTCTATATTCAGGGTTGGAACCAGACCTGAGTCTGGAGTAAAAGGGAAAGCTAGAATGCAAATCTTGTCTTCCTTTAAAAGCGTACATTTTGTCTATCATAGCTTCATTTGCATTAATTTTGCCTAAAAACCATTACCCTTAGGTTACTTTAATTACAGGATTCTTTTTTCTTTTTACTATTACATTTATACATTTCATACCTGGAGTGACAAGGGCCTCACTAGCTTTATCCTACTCTGGGTCTTAGTTGTAAATCCGGGATAATTCTGGAAAGTTCCACGTAGTGTCTGGGAATGAAGGAACCCCTTCATGGGCACCTGAGCCTTGATGGCTTCGTTCGAAGCCTGAGCCTGGATGTCCTTGAGGTCTACACCCGGATCTTCCGGTTTTAGGAAACAGTTGCTCTCTTTTGCTTAAATCCAATTCCAGGCAAGTTCCTGGACTATGTGGGCATAGGAGGCTCCCCGTGACCTGGCTCCTCCTCTGCCTCCGTCACAAGCAGGCAGGGCTGGCTGTGTGTCTGTCTGCTCAGAGCTCTGTCTCTGACAGTGTTTCACAAGTGCTCTTCCTCCCTTGTTCTAGCTAGAGTGAACACGCACATGCTATACTATGTAGTTTAGGTATCACATTCATACTTCTTGCAGTTTGGGAGTTATACATTTGCGTGCATGTGTGTGTGAGCATATGTGTGAATGTGAGTGTGCACATGTGTGAGTCTGTGAGTGCTCCTGTGTGTGTGTATGTACACGTGTGTGAATGTATATATGAATGTGAGTATGCACATGTGTGAGTCTGTGAGTGTATATGCGTGTGAGTATACATGTGCATGTAAGTGTGCACATGTGTGAGTGTGTGTGTACATGTGTGTGTGAGCATATGTGTGAATGTGAGTGTGCACATGTGTGAATCTGTGAGTGTTCCTGTGTGAGTGTGTGTACATGTAAGTGTGTGTAAGCATATGTGTGAATGTGAGTGTGCACATGTGTGAGTCTGTGAGTGTTCCTGTGTGTGTGTATACATGTGAGTGTATGTGAACATATGTGTGAATGTGAGTGTGCACATGTGTGAGTCGGTGAGTGTTCCTGTGTGAGTGTGTGTGTACATGTGTGTGTGTGAGCATACATATGAATGTGAGTGTTCCTGTGTAAGTGTGTGTACATGTGTGTGAGCATATGTGTGAATGTGAGTGTGCACATGTGTGAGTCTGTGAGTGTTCCTGTGTGAGTGTGTGTACATGTGTGTGAGCATACGTGTGAATGTGAGTGTGCACATGTGTGAGTCTGTGAGTGTTCCTGTGTGAGTGTGTGTGTATATGTGTGTGAGCATACGTGTGAATGTGAGTACACACATGTGTGAGTCTGTGAGTGTGTGTGTGTGTGTGTGTGAGTGAGTGAGTGTGAGTGTGTGTATGTGTCTAAAGGCCAGAGGTCAACTTTAGGTGTCTTTCTTAATCTCTCTACCTTATCTTTTGACACACGGTCTTACACAGAACCTGGAGCTCACAGATTTGCTAAGATTAGTTGGACAGTAAGGTGCTGAGATGCCCTCACCCCGCCCTGTCTCCTGCTTCCCTGTACAGGGATTACAGACGGTGGCCCCTGTGCCAGGTTGTTGATGTGGATGTAGGGAATCTACACTCAGGTCCTCAAGTTTGTGCAGTCGGATTTTATTACTCAGGTCATCTCCCCAGCCCATTTTCCCAAGGCTTTATAAAACAATTCAAATACCTGAAACAGAACAGATCCATTCATAATCAATCCTACTAAATGTTTCTCAGCCCGACACCCCTGCAGGAGCAGACATTTTCTTCCAAAACTTTATCTTACAAAATATAAAGCATTTAGCTATAGAAATAAAAGTCTGGGGGCACTTTGGTGCCAAATTCAGGATGTCTCTTCAGAGAGATGGTGGGTGTCTCTTCTTTTTGATATATACTGGCGTAATAATGGAAATGACATTAAAATAAATATGGTATTTAATAACATGGATGATGCGTGCTTACAGTTCTGTATTTCAGCCAGTCCTAGATGTCCAATAACTGAAAAGGAAAACGAACCAAGAAAAGCATTAGCTGGCTCTAGCCATCTGTCTGAGATTTAGGTACCATCATCCAAAGAACGTTTTGGTGCATGAATTCACAATTAAACACACACACATAGATTGTAAATGCCGTGTACGGGCCTTGTTTCCTAGCTAACTCCTGCTTTATACTGCATGCTCCACAGCCTTGGAACAACTGGGGCCCAGCTGCTCCACCCGGGAAGAATCAATTTCTTACATCATCTAAGACCCACACACCATTCCAGACCCTCCGCCTTCTTTCCCATAGGTCTGCAATTCACGTCCTAGATTATAGGAAGGTAGTGAAAAACAGAGCAAGACCAAGATGGCATTCCTGAGTCTTCCCAGAGAACCCAGGGATTAAACTTTAGCCACAGAGCCCTTGCTCAGATGAGCTCAGGGTGGAGGGGCTACAGCTAGAGCTGCTGTTCATCAGCACACACTCTCACTCCTTCGTGGTCCTGCTCATTGCCCAGAGTCACGGGAGGGAAGGCAGGGTCTCCTGAGACTTAATGACACTGGCTTCTGGGAAATGGGTGTGAGGAGAAGTATAGGAGTTCAGCAGTGGGGTGATTTTGAAGCGGATCCCCTCCTGGGTCCCTGGTCATGCCGTCGAAGGGTCCCTTTGCTCCACCTATCCTTGTATGTCTGATGCTTCTCACCTCAGAGTCCAGGAAACCTTTCTTCAGACATTCCTATGCTCCAAGCCTACGCTCCCCCGACCCCCTTTCTAGGAAGTCACATCTGTAGTACGGAAGGAGACATTAAGGGGTCATGCCAACCCACTAAAGTTTCACACTTTAGGAAGACATTTATGCTTTGATTTATCATACTAACAATAATGTGGCCATCAGTTACAAATTCACCAGAAGGTTCCCCCCCCACATCAGTTTAGTGTTCTATTGATTAAAAAAAGTTTCCTACATCTATTAAAATTGGCTACAAGGTATTTCTCCTTTAATGACTGCTACAAGTTATGTTTATGCATTTTTTAAAATGCATATGCATGGTCCCTGCATATAGGGAAAGCTCTAACTTGGTAATATTTTAGAAGATAATGTGCTAATCCTGTCCTGGTATTTTGCATACAATGTAACTATTGAAAAGTTGGGTACCAACCTTTCTTGTTCTGTTTTGTAAGACTTAATGACACTGGACACTTGGGACATTCTTTTTTTCTTTGGTTTCTCAAGACAGGGTTTCTCCGTGTAGCCCTGGCTGTCCTGGAACTCACTCTGTAGACCAGGCTGGCCTTGAATCCACCTGCCTCTGTCTCCCAAGTGCTGGGACTAAAGGCATGCACCACCACACCTGGCTTGCTTGGGACATTCTTAATGTTACCTAGAAGTGAGGCTCTCTTTCCCCTGGCATTGAAGAAGAGGCCGGGCCTGCTCGGAGCCACTCTGGGGTGTGGAACTGTAGCCTTCAAGCTGCTGCTCCATTTTATGAGGCAAACATTTTGATTCAGGTTGCTCTGTTTTGAGGAAAAGTGCTAGGAAAAAAATGTCTCTCCCTCTTGCTTACAGACACAAAAGACCACTGTCTGCCAGCACGCCAGGAGGCTCACACCGATAATAACTCATGTGTGCCAATAAATAATTACATCTCTGAATATCTAAACCCTATCAGAAACACTAGGCACCATAGCTTATCAGTCATACCAGATGTGACCTCCTCACCTGAATTGGCCTAAGAGAGGCATGGCCGGGCAAACCTCATCCACCACCTAGTAGTCAGTTACTACGAATCCTGCCTGGGAAAACTTCCATATGACAGAGCACAGGACCTCTGTTCTGTCATAGTTTCTCTGGTCCTTGACAGGCAACCCATTTCAAGCTGCCGCCTGTACCCTAACAGCTCTTTAAACTTCAGAATCTCCCTCTTACCTCTGTAACAGTGCTCTGCCTTCCTCTTGGTTGGACCTCTCTGAGCTCTGCAACTCTGTAACTTTCTTAGCGATCTAACTGCATCTAATGCAACTTTGTCCTCATTTAAGACTCTTCACAGCTAGAGACCAGATGCTGGCAGCTATGGAAAAGCAGCTACTCATGTTCACCTCATACCCTCAGCTCTTCATCTTAGAATAGGGTTTCTGTCAGGCTCTGATTTCATTGCGATGACACCTGGACCACTGTGAAGGGGCCTTGTCTTCGTGCACCAGCAAAGATGGTAGGGAAGGTAGGGACCTTCAAATCCATTCTCCTCTGCCCTTCTACAGCTACGCCAAAGCCACCATACCTCTCTAGCGTGGGTCCAAGGCAGTGGCGCCCCTGCCTCCCCCCACAGGTCTTTAGGGACTTTCCAGGTATGACCCTCAAAATTCTTGTTCTTAGAGGACAGGACCAGCAGAGGGGCTGGTTTAGAATGCTGGCTCCTACGAATCTTTGCACAGCTTTGATGTCTAACTCCAAATGGGGGCTTCTCAGACTTGAAAAGGACCCAAGGTTAAATTTCAAAGGCTGCATCTATAAAAAAATGAAGATAGAAGAATATGACTAAGAAATTTGTACTGCCCATGTGTGCATGTGTGCATGAGTGCACATGCGCATTCATGCACACACACACACACACAAACACACACACACACACACACACACACACACACACAGAATTCATAATCAAAGACCCAGAACAGAAAGCTGAACAACTTCTTCAGCTGCAGGCATGCGGCAGAGGCAGAGAGCTGATGTCCGAAGCAGTCAGATTATTTTCTCATTCAAGGTTTTCTATGAGGAAGGAGAGATCACGTCTAAAGAATTAATGTGCATTGAATTTTTCAAAGAGATGGGGAAACACAAACCATTTAAGCTGCCAACCATAGACACTGTGCCTTCTTTATTTGCTGATTTAGACAGAAAAAAGCTTGGGAAATTCAGGGGGGAAAAGATGTTTTCCTTAGTCTCTTAACATGTCTAAATATTTCAAGCATGAAATTTTAATAGGCAAATAATTTTTACATACTTTGTTCTATATTTATGTACTTAGGCAATGATTTTATGCCTATTCCAAATAGTTATCTTTATTCACAAATTTCCACTTCTCTCTAAGAAAAATTTTCAACCTATACATTTACGGCTCCAGAATTTTCTTTCTTTATAAAGATCCCCTTGTTTTAGCTTTGTTTTTTGTTTTTTGTTTTTTTTTTCGAGACAGGGTTTCTCTATATAGCCCTGGCTGTCCTGTCACTCTGTAGACCAGGCTGGCCTTGAACTCAGAAATCTGCCTGCCTCTGCCTCCCAAGTGCTGGGATCAAAGGTGTGCGCCAACACCCGCCCAGCTAGCATTTTTTTAAGTTTAGGAAATAATCTGATACAACACATTTAAGCTTACTTCCGGTCATCCACTGGTGTTTCCACTTCACCACATGGGTTTCTTTAAAAAGGTAACAGGCACAGATACAGGAGATAGAGCTGCAGGAGGGGCTTTGTAGCAGGGCTTTCCAGCTGATGCAGTAATGCCGTTTGTGGCCAGACAGTTGTTTTACGAGGTGGCTGTTTTGCATTTGGGCACACAGTGGGGTGTTTGATTAGTAGAATCCTTGGCTCTACTCAGTAGAGCAACAGGTGCTCCAGTTTGGGCAATCAAAAATATCTGCTAATCACCCTTGTGGGTGCAGGCGTGTGCATGTGTTTGTGTAAAGGTTTGTTGAGGGTATTGGTGTAAGGTTTTCAGAAGCACAGGATAAGCATCCTAGGATCTCTTTTCCATGTCTAACTGCTATTCTTTTTCAGTGACCTAGCTTTTATGAGTGTCAGGATATGTTTTAGACGTGAAAATAAAGGTGCGATAATAGCGAAAGAGCACAATTTTCTCTGAGAACTGAATCAAGTGAAATTTCATCTAATGTGGCTGTCAGTCACTATGGCTGCTTCCCCCCTTCTAGATTATTACTGTGTCGCAATGTGACAATCGTCGTATTATCTAGTGTGTGGTAAAAATCTCTATAGATACACTGCAGCTTTCTTACTCATACCCCATGGCTGTGTTCTCAGGATTTAAAATAATTTAAGGAAACAAAACAAAAAAGATTCCATCGTGAAAGAGATACTAGCAACCAAAAAAGTGGGCACACTCTCAGAGCCTATCAAGGAGACATGCGTGCATTTTTAATTGCTCGTATGTGTCAACATTTGTACGGAGCAGGGCAGGGTGTCCTTGGGGATGAGACTATGTTGAGACATTGGTTTGGGGATGTGTTTTCCTGCCTCAGACACCCATAAACTCATTCTTACTGAAGTCACCATTTCACAGACTTTCCCCAACCTAACCCTCCAGTCACTGTATTTGGGAGGCTTTATTACACTTGTTATATCTGTGTATAGGGCACAATCTAGGAAACTTGAAACTTGCTTAGAATTGTCGGCCCATGACAGATCCAAGTGCCATTTGAACCCAGCTCTGTGTGACCTACACAGTGCCCTGTGCCCTGTCACCTACCCTTTATTAGGAGGCCACCAGACTCCAAAGGGCTGGTTTGGATAAAGAGAAATGCACATGAGACCAATTCAAATATTAGAAATTGAACTTACTGATTTGCAGTGAGAGAACTTCCCAGGACAGACAGACCTCTGTTTCTCACTGAACTGGAAAGTTGGTCAGAGTTTTTAGTTAATTTCAGGGAAAAGTCCCAAGCAGTGTTTCTCCAGAGACTCCTGTCTCAAGAGGCAGCCGTGAGGCTCTGTAAGCATGCTAGCTAGCGATGGCTACCCAGGCCAGGCCAATTTTGCCCTTTCTTTTCTTTTGGGGGATAGTTCTGTTGATGCACACCCCCAATTGACTTTAGGTGGTCCACAAGCTTAGTATAATATTATCATATAAGCTGGGTTTGGGTACATGACTAGTTATTTCCTATGTGGAGGCTCCTGGCTATTAGGAAAGGTGGTTTTATCCAGTAAAAATGGATTCCAGAGCTCAGGTTTCAGGGAGATCCTATCTCTTTTATTTAAATTCTTGGGAGAGACTGCAAAGTCTGACAGCGTTGAGTTGGATCTCTGGAATCCACAGTGGCCCAAGGAGAGAGCCGACTTCCCCAAGTTGTCCTCTGACTTCTGGGGAACGGTGGGTGCACACAAAAAGAAATGTGAAAGATGCTTATGTGCTAGAAAATTATGTCGCTTAACTGTTTATTCAGCTTCCACAAACTAGTCAGTTACTATGGTTTGAACAAATTCTATGCCAATCACTCTCTTTTATTACAAGAGAGGGAGGGAGAAGAGGAGGGAGGGAGGGAGAAGAGGGGGGAGAGAGGGGGAGGGGGAGAGGGGAAGGGAAGGGGAGGGGAAGTGGAGGGGAGAAGGGAGGAAGGAAGAGGAGAGGAGGAGGGGAAGGGGGAGATGGAGAAGGGAGAGAGGGAGAAGGGAAGGAAGAGGGGAAGGGGAAGAGGAAAGGGGATGGGGAGGGGATATCATGTAGCCCAGGCTAGCCTCAAATTCAAAATGTAGCCATGGCTGACCTTGTATTTCTGATCCTCCTTCCTCTGCCTCCTGAATGTTAGGATTATAGGTACATGTCACCACGCTGGTTTATGTGGTGTCAGGGATCAAACCCAGGGCTGCTTTGTACATGCTAGGCAAGCACTGTGTCAACTAACCTAGTCCCCAGTTCTCATGTCTGTTTTTTAAAAATAAAAACTTTCAGACATTTATTGAGCTTTTATTAACAAGAATAATCTAGTCATTGTGCTCCGGAATGATCCCATATGATTTTATCCCAAATGATAAATATTTATAGCTGGTGATTTTATTTTTCTTCTCTGATTAGTTGGTGACCATGTTACACTGATAAAATTTTAGTATTACCCCTGGCTCCTGCCTGGTTCTGGGTGCTATATTAAATGTTTTCAAATAAGTTGTAGGCTGCTTCTTAAGACATTAGGTTACATGTTATACTGTAGTCCTGATGGATAAAAGTCTGGCACATTTGAAAGTTTATTTTCTGCTCAAATTCTATTATATTTTAAATATTAGAAGTCACGAGAGATGGCTGTTCTTGCGAGCTAACTTGGTTGTGCTAAGAGGCCCAGTTGGCTAGTTAGTCCTTGTGTCCTCGTAAGAGGCAGCATCAGATCCCTTCACTGAGCAATGCAGTGGCCACTACCTACTGTAGGTAGACACTGAGGAGCTTGTTACCGACTCTAACAGAACAAAAAGTCAGAGGCGGAGTCCACAGTGAACTACCTTCCTGTGTGAGGTGAGATATCTGTATTCTTTTGTGCGTAGACAAGACCATTCCTGGTTCAGGGGCTTTGGGTTCAGATGAGAATGCGTGTGACCAGCTTCTAGTTCATAGACCTTCAAACTTGGTCCAATTCGAGTTGTGGGACTTGCTGGACTACATAACTGTGTGAATGGAATTAAATTCAATCTCCTCTTGTAGATGCCTCTGTTTCTTTATAGAACCTTGGGTAGAACAGTGATCTGCATGAATGCATGTATGTATGTTGTGCATGTGTGTGATGTGTTTATGGGCATACAAAATTCACGATAGATTTAAATGAACCCTGAAGCTTAGGGGAATCTCCAGAGAGATTCATGCCTTACCTCCGAGCACAGCAAGAAAAAAAAAAGCTTGACATATTTTATTTTATATGATGACCTACCTTGGTTCAAAATATTTGAGAGGTTGACACTCCCCCTAGGAGACCCATTAAGGATCATTTTTTGGCATCTAAATATATTTTATTCAAAGCGAATTCAAAATATATTGTAGAATTTGCATCTTGAACTCTCAGTGCTGGAAACGAGATTGACATCTGGCTGCA
Source organism: Apodemus sylvaticus (assembly GCF_947179515.1). NCBI lineage: Eukaryota > Metazoa > Chordata > Mammalia > Rodentia > Muridae > Apodemus > Apodemus sylvaticus. Next base: position 6,450,172 of record NC_067491.1, read on the forward strand.
CAAGAATTCCCCCCTTCAATTTACAATGCAAAACCTGTCATCTAACCTAAATACAGTATTCAAAACAAGAAATCAGCCTTTAAGGATGGTGAGGATGGGCTGTACTGCGTGTGGGAACTGTTTGACAGCCTTCCAATTTTCTCTGGAGACAAAATAACCTTCCTACCAACAAGGAAAGTTCCAGTGGGGCTGGTAATAGCACATCTATATTTCAAATTAGAGCTGATAGAGGTATTTTTTGCTCAGACCAAAAGCAAGGGTATACATTTGCTGATTTAGGCAGACCTCCTTCCTGTATTGTTTGAATTACTTGATTAGGTTTTCAGAACACAAAAGACAGGTGCAGTCCGGGAAAGTGAAGTAAGAAACCACACCACGGAGAAAACAACGTCGTTCAAACATCCAGCACTGCCAGTCAGAGACAGGCACTGTCTCCTCTGCGTAATTTTCTGGGTTGAAGAGGGGGCTAGAGAAAACAATTCTGGATGGTGTTTCTTTAAATCATCTTTTAATTATTTTGTATAATAATTATAAAGAGGATATACATAAACAGTGATATTTGCTTCAGGGAAAACAGTAATAATTTGAGGTACGTCACTCAGGTTCATTTCTGTGAAGTCGGGTGCAGGCTTTTCTTTATTAGTATGTGATTTATGAACGCTTTCTTGTCTACAGTAGAGTTACCATACAAAATATGTTTGTTATGGTCTCATTTAAAGTCAGTGTTCTAAAGTCATTGAATCTCAAACAACAAAGGACGGAGATGCTAAACAACCGGACCCACATCAGAGGCATGCTGGCTGCCGCAGCTTCCCGCCTGCCTTGGGTGCCTGTTCAGATCTCTGGCTCACCTGGGATGTCACAGACGGCCGGCCGTGTGCTAGCTGAGAGTGCAGAGGCAGTGCCCCTCTGCCAAACGGAAAAGGACTTTCTTAGCTCTTCAGGGAAAGCAGAACCATTAAAGGTGTGCCCAAAGCTTTCGCAGAGTACATGTTTTCATGACAAAAACTTAAAGGAAAAAAAAAAAAGACAGCAAGGAAAACTTAGAAAAGTGGTGAGAAGTGTTGGGACACTTTTATACATCTGCTTCAGAACAAGTAAAGAGAAGCAGGATAGGAAGGGTTGGAATGACCAGTCATCAATTTCCATACAATTCATCTTTGCACCTAACGCGTTGAAGGTAAACATTCTTCTCAAGTGCTCATGAGGTTTTGCTGTGACCATGACCAGCAATGATGGCGCCAGGCATTGTGAACAGGGAGCTTTCGTTGAGCGCTGACCATGGCTCAGGCATCGGGTCAAGGCTGAGCTGTCTGTTTCCTGCAGTGAATACTCATTAAAGAGACTGACTCCCAGAGTTCACATAGCATCACGTTGAAAACACTCAGAGGGCATGCTTCGTTTTCATTCTCTTCCGAATAAATTCTATTCCAGTCCGCTGTCGAATGTCTCCCACGTTCTTCAGCAAGGGGCCATTTCCTCATTGGCTGCTTTACAGTAAGCTCTTCCGTGTTCAGTTTCCGCATGTGTCTCTGGACAGAAGTGATTTTTATCTCATCTGTGTTGGTGCTCATACTTTTTAGCTAATTCAGCAGATCTAATTCAGTAGAAGAGATCTACTCTGCTTATTATCTATTTATTTATTTATCATCTACCTATCATCATCTATCTATCCATCCATCATTTATTTGTCTCTGTTATCTATTGATCTACCATATATCTATAAATCTGTATTAATCAGGACTCTCTAGAGAAACCAAACTGATAGAATGAATATGTGTATGTGTATGTGTATATGTATATATTAGTGTGGCTTACAGGTTATGGAATGGAAGAATCTCAGATATGCACCACCATGCTGTGGAGCTTTTATGTCAACACCGGAGATCCACACTCAGGCCCTCACGCTTGTGCAGCTAGCATGATGCCCACTGAGTCCTCTATCCACTCTAGCGTGTCACTGTTAACTCACATATACATTGCTAGTACACACTGCCATTGTGACTTGGAAGACTGAAGAAGATGGTTCTCTTAGGGATGGCATTTGGTGGCAACTGGTTGTTGTTGTGTGTGTGGTTGCACATGTGCATGTGTGCATGCATGTGTGACTGCACATGTGTGTGTGTGTGTGTGTGTGAGAGAGAGAGAGAGAATGGAGGCCACAGGTCAACTCAGATATTATCCAGATGCTTCCCACTTAACTTTTTGAGACAGGGTCTCTCATTGGGACTTGGGTTTGCTGATTGAGTTAGGTGACCTGGTCCTAGTGATCCTCTTATGTCTACCTCTTCATTGCTGGGATTACAATCACACATTGCCACACCTGGGTTTTTATGTGGGAGATGGGGATGGAATTTAGGTGCTCGTGTTTGTGTGGCCCACACTTCATCAATTGAGCCATGTCACAGACACTTCTTTAGCTGACAGAGTCCAGCTAGGAGAGGCTAAGACAAGCATGTGTGCTTTCAGGGTGGCTGTGGTGGGTGAGCTCTGAGATGCAAGGTCACCAGAGATGTCATCATGAGATTGCTTCTTGCTGCTGATATGCCTTTTTCTGTCACTGTTACATAGCCTAACAATTCCTGGGCATCAGCCCACTCTATTGGGCAGATTTCCTGCAGATCAATACAAAGGTGGACTTTCATGTAGTAATGCTGCATAGATAAATTGATGGTTTTACAATTTCTGATAATGATTTTTATAGAACTCTTAAACTGATACAAGTAATCTCAAGCTCCCTATCGAAGAGAGCTGCAAATAGAGCTCTGTAAACCTTCACATGTCAAGGGCTAATTCATTTGAATAAGAAATAGGCTTGGGACAGATTTGTGATCGAGGAAAAAACATTCATTCTAGGTGGGGTTCAAGGATGAGGCCACAGGTGTGCACTATGATAAAGCAAGGTCATGTGAAACTGTTGCTTTGAACTTATAATGAGCTTAGAGACATACTGTTTTGAACTTACTATTGATATCTTTCTGTAACTCCCCTTTTGGGTAATATTTTATCTGTGATGTAATTCTTTCTTACATAGAGAACTTTTTGTCTAAAAGCTATACAAAGCTCAAAGCAATAATAAAGTTCTGGTGTAGCCATTTCTGCTTCATCTGGTGTACATGCTGTCTGTGTAAATCTCTCTCTCTCTCTCTCTCTCTCTCTCTCACACACACACACACACACACACACACACACACACACACACAAGTGTCAACAAACCCCAAGTCTCTTGCCTGTCCATCAAGGGGTCTCTGAGTCAGAGAGAAAGAGCCAAGTAACTACAAGTAACTAAGTCTTTTCTTTTTAATTCCCTGCTTCTAACAGCAGGAGAGAATTACCAGAAACCAGAGGCGTTTGGCTTTAGAGTAGCAAAGGGTTGAAGGGTTAACATTTGCACATAGTAAGCAGCTTTTGCCCCTGCCACCATGGATGCCACCCGTCACTGCATGCCTTAGTTAATCCTGGATGCCAGGCTGATCCCTGGCATGGTGCTTCTCGTTGGTAGGCTTTCAACCTGGTGGGACCCGGCTTGTTTTAACGGAATGAATGCTGATTAAACTTACTTTTGAGTAAGAAATCAACATTTTCTATAACTTTTTTCTCCATTTCCTCTGAACTGTTAATTATGAAAATTGTAAAGCTCTTAAACTATATCTCCTGTGATATCTAAGGCTTAGCCACCTTATATCTCTGGGGGTTCACTGGGCTCCAACCCAACAACTCTTAGCTCCTGTGTATAAAATACACTTCAAATGCCAACTCACTGGTTTACAAGATCTTGAACATAATTTAGCTGTAAATCCAAAGCCTCTTGTACTTAAACTAAGAGCACCGATGTATTGCATCAGGGGGAAGCCAGTCTGTCTGGCCTGCGGTCTGTAGGTGCCAGCAGATAGGACTCTGTGTGAATGACATTTTACTCAGCAAACTTCAGGCCAAGTCTCTGAGGTGCAGCAAAGAGAACATTTGTAAAGAGGGAGTGACAGCTCGTTCTTTCTGGAAAGCCGGAGCTGTGTGAGGGGAACTCAAAGGCCCTTTCCTGCTTTAACAGGCACTACCATGAAACAGCCGAGGTTGCTATATTAAGTTTTGATTTTTCATTACAAGTTGAGATATTTTCTTTTAATAGTTGGCTTTTTTTCATTCCTTAAACAGACTCATAAAATCAGTATAAAAAGTGAATTCTGACTCAGACTGAGTTCCCAGCGCAGCGGGTACAGCTAGTACGACGCGTGGTAGGCGTGTCTGACCATTCGCCACAGTTACCTCACCCAGCTTCACCTTTGAAGCCTCTGACTGTGGATCCACTGAGCAGACTGAGCCCATGTTAATAGTGTACTCTGGTTTCTTTAATATAATAAAACCAACAGCCCGTTGCTGTGGGTGGACATCCAGAAAGGAAGGCGGGAGATGAGGATAAACAGAGCCCCTTATTTGTCATCCAAATTCAAAAACCCTGCTGTGTCCCAGGCTGAAGTCTTGGAGAAGGGCAGAGCTGCTTTCAAGATGGGTTACTCTTCCGGATGGTGCTTCCGGGTCCCGTTAGAAACTTTCCCTTGGGGCACAAGCATGGCAGATGTTCTGCTCAGTCTCCATGTGGGTCCCCCAACAACTGGAGCGGGGGGGGGGGTTGGGGGGGTGGGAGCCTGGGGGGTGAGGGTCGGGTGTGGAAGTCGGAGTGGGGAGTCGGGCATGGGGCTCTCCCTAAAGCTGCTGTTTCACTGTGGCTTCTGTTTCCCAAAGGGGCTACTTTGTCTGGCCTTAGTGGAAGAGGCTGTGCCAAGCCCCGCAGGGATACCAAGGAGGGGGTCACCCTCTCAGAGGAAAAGGGGACTCTGGAGGGGGAGGAACTCTGTGAGGAGGGCAACGTTTGGGATGTAAACAAACAAACAAACAAACAAACTTTGCCTTAGCAATGTGATCTCAGTCTCTGGGGTTTCTGGGATGTTTTTAGCCACCTGCCCCTTTCCTCTTAGTTGGGCTAAAAGGACTGGCACAAAGGTGGTTTTCTGGTTTGCAGCTGTGGTTTATGAAGCTACTGTCTCCCTGAGGGAGTGCCTGGCGTTTGGTTTGGCAAACGACAGTGAATTTGTCAAAGTGTCTGGATGCTCATGTTTACTCTTGTAAACAAGTGTAAACAAGACTAAAGCTCTGTTTCTACACAGATGAAAGTCCCCGAAGAAGGTGGCAGTCAGCAGAATGTGCAGCTCTTGGGAGAATTGCTGGTGAACGTTTGTGTGTTGGTGCCTTTTTCAAGGGTGCTTCTGTGCAGGGGACAGAAGCAGTGTTTTTGAATCTCCATGACAGTTCTTAAGGCATTCTTTCAAAAGAATCCAAGACACAAAATAAAGGGACCAAGCCCCTTCTGTCACAGTCTGAGATCTGGGAGACTTGAAGGCTGTAAGAGGGTCAGTTCAACTGTAGACAACCAGATGGTTCAAGCCTGGTATAAACATGGCTCAAACAGATACCGTAGCTATGTGGAATGAGTCAAGGTGATAGACACCATATTTCAGGGAAACCACGAGCAAGTAGCTTATATGTATAAATAATGACGTAATTTACAGTTCTGTAACCAGGAATCCCTGGCACAATGCCCCCTTTGTGTGAACCTGTATCCCTCTAAAACCAGAGGATGCGTTTGCGTGTGTGCCTGCCTGCCTGTCAGTACTTGCCTGCGCGCTGGTGTGTGAACAAATGACCGCACATCCACTATGGGTCCTCAGATTTTCCCCAATCTCCAGGCTTCCTGTGACTCTCGTTTGGTTTCGGCGTTTTATTAATGTGGCCCGTCCAAAGCTGGTGCTTCTAGTCTCATTCGCGACTTCCGGTCCTCACAGCTTCCGGTCCCACGGTCTCAGTTCTAACCAGAATCATCGTGCTGATCAAGATGGACTTTCTCCTCCGTGAAGCCCCTGTGCCACACCAATTACCCGATGACTGCTTGTCTCTGTTTTCATCCATGGACAAGCGTGTCGGCTCTCAAGAATGTCCTTTGGCCTCTTTGTTTTTCCGTGAGTTTCAGTCCTACAGCATCTTCTGAATGTCCTACATAATCGGATGGGGTACACGTGAGCTGGCGTGATTGTCTGTGTGCCCGCATTTGTGTATTCAGGTGTACAGTCCAAGTACATACCTGCTTTTCCTATCCTCAGAATCTCCAATTTTAATCACCGTGCTTTTTTCTAATCCTAGGCGTTGAGTGCCAAATCTCCACAAATATAAATTTTTATTTTCTTTCCCAAATGTTATTAAAGATCTCTCCCTCTCTCCCTCTCCTCTTCCCCGCCCTTCCCTTTCTCCCTCCCTCCCTCTGTAAGTGTGTTTATTTCTGTATTTCCCACTCTTTCTTTCTTGCCTTCTCTCCCTCCCTTGTCCCTCCTTTCTTCTCTCCCTCCATCGTTGCTTTTCCTCTCTTCCTGTCAGTATCATTCTCCTCCTCCTTTTTTTTTAAAGATTTATTTTATATATGAGCACGCTGTAGCTATAGCTGTCTTCAGACACACCAGAAGAGGGCGTCAGATCTCATTACGGATGGTTGTGAGCCACCATGTGGTTTCTGGGATTTGAACTCAGGACCTCTGGAAGAGCAGTCAGTGTATCTGCTGAGCCATTTTTCCAGCCCCATAAATGTCATTAAAAACATCTCCTTCAGCTGGGTGGTGGTGGTGCACGCCTTTAATGCCAGCACTTAGGAGGCAGAGGCAGGCAGATTTCTGAGTTCGAGGCCAGCCTGGTCTACAGAGTGAGTTCCAGGACAGCCAGGGCTACACAAAGAAACCCTGTCTCATTCTCCTCTTCCTTTTCATTCTTCTTAAGTTTCCTTTTGAACCCAGTAGATAAATAATGTAAATCAATACCTTTAGTATGATATAGGAAATATACTGGCCTTATTGCACACAATAAGGATACCAGAGAATGGTATCCTTGCCACTATACATTAAGGGAATTTATTGTAATGACTTACAGTCTGCAGTCCAACTAACCCAACAATGGTCAGCTGTGAATAGGAAGTCCCAGAATCTAGTAGTTACTCAGTCCCACAAGGCTAGCTGTTTCAGCTGGTCTTCTGTAGAAGTAGATTCCAACAGATGTGCTGGCAAGTAAATGCAAGCAGGTAAAGAAGAGTGAGTCTTCCTTCTTCCAGTGTCCTTATGTAGGCTTCCAACAGAAGGTGTGGCCCAGATTAAAGGTGTGCACCACCATGCTTGGATCTGGGACTTGCTTTGTCCCAGGCTGGCCTTGAACTCAGAGTTCTGCTTACCTCAGTCTCCTGGGATTAAAGGCATGTGATACCTTGCCTGGGCCTAAGCTTTTTCATGGCCACTATGCCTCAAGATCTCCATGTCAAGATCCAGGTCAGAAACTTGTGTCTTCCAATCTCAAGATCTGGATCTCAGGTGAACCTTCCAATTCTGGATTGTAGTTCATTCCAAATTCAGTCAAGCTGACAACCAGGAATGGCCACCACACCTTCAAATTGTTTCTTTTTAAAGGAACGGTAGGCATGGTAGATCCATGAGCCATTCACTGTGCCGCCATATTTTAGGGTCTAGGTTTGCTGCCACAGGGAACTTGGTCCTATATCACCCATAACATCGACTAATTCTAATTTTTAGATTCCTGTCCCTCTATACTGAGGGTCAAGCTCAGAGCCTTATGCACGCCAGACAGGCCTTCTACCACTGAGCTGCATCTTTTCTTTTGATGCTTCTTTTACTATTTTTGAGTGAATTCTTGTTTCAGAAACTACCTAGAGGTCACCATAGAAAATCCAATTGGGAGGTGGGTAGTGGTGGCGCACGCCTGTAATCCCAGCATTCTGGGAGGCAGAGGCAGGCAGATTTCTGAGTTCGAGGTCAACCTGGTCTACAGAGTGAGTTCTAGGACAGCCAGGGCTACACAGAGAAACCCTGTCTCAGAAAAAAAAAAAAAAAAAAAGAAAGAAAGAAAATCCAAAAAACCAAAGAAAAAATTCAATTGGATAAAAACATATGTCATTTTACTACCTTGTTTATGCAAAATTAAGTATTTGGTAAGTTTTGTGATTTTTGGCTTCTTGGGTGTTGTGGACAAAACCCTCCTGGTCCCTCTCATCTTCTCTTGGCACCTCCTGGGTCTCTCCCCTCCCCTCCCCCGCTCCCCTTTTTCTGTCTTAACATCCTCATGCAAAAGAATTTCAACATAGGAAGGCCCCAGGGAGTAGTGAAGTGATCACGGTTTTTAGTGTCAGACTAAATGCCAGCTCGAACCCAGCCCCGTCAGAATGCCATTCTGGGCCTCTGTAAGGTGATGAAGTCATTGCATGTGTCTGTGTGGCTGCATGGTATCTTCAAAGCGACCAGCAAACTCCAACCAGTACTGTTCCCGGTGAACCTCCGCCTTCCTAATCCGAACTAGTGTCTCATCTAAAATGTGAGACATTGGAGCTAGAAAGATGGACCCTTGGTTAAGAGCACCGGCTGCTTTTCCTGAGTGCCCAGGTTCGATTCCCAGCTCCTACATGATGGCTCACAGCTGCCTGTAACTCCAGTTCCAGGGGACCTGACACCTTCTTCGAGTCTCTGTGGACCAGACACATATGTGGTGCACAGATTCACATTCAGGCAAAGCACCCATACACGTAAAACAAAATGTGACTAAGTCAGAACACTTGCTGTTTCAATTTCTCTCATTGACAAATATGTAAGCTTTAACGTGAAGTGTTTTTAAAAGTAAAAATGTGGAAAATTATGTCTCAACCTTCTCATTGATCTGTTGTTATGCTAAGGGAAAGCAGTGGGCCTGGTGAGCTGAGCTAGGCTGCAGGGAGGATGCATATTCTCTGTCAGGGGGAAACAACCTCATCTGACTTCAGAAAGACTAACTTCCTATCATTTATCCTAGGCTTAAGTTACTTTCACTTAGAAATGTACAATATATTTTTTACTGGATATTTTATTTATTTATGTTTCAAATGTGGTTCCCTTTCCCAGTTTCCCCTCCAAAAGCTCCCTATCCCATCCCTCCTCCCCCTGCTTCTATGAGGGTGCTCCCCCACTCATCCACCCCTCCCCCCTCCCTGCTCTGGCATTCCCCTACACTGGGGCATGGAGCCTTTCCAGGACCAAGAACCTCTCCTCCCAGTGATGTCAGACAAAGCCATCCGCTGCTACATATGTGGCTGGAGCCATGGATTCCTCCATATATACTCTGTGGTTGGTGGTTTAGTCCCTGGGAGCTTCTATCCTTCTCTGAAGGGGAAACAAAATACTTTGAAGGAAGAAACACAGAGATGAAGTGTGAAGCAGAGACTGAAGAAAGGGCCACCCAGAGACTGCCCCACCTGGGGATCCATCCTATATTCAGACACCAAACTCCAACACTATTCAGATGCCAAGAAGAGCTTCCTGACAGGAGCCTGATATAGCTTTCTCCTGAGAGGCTCTGCCAGTGCCTGACAAATACAGATGTGGGTGCTCCCAGCCAACCATTGGACTAAGCACAGTGTCCCCAATGGAGGAGCTAGAGAAGGGACTATAGGAGCTGAAGGGGTTTGCAACCTCATAGGAAGAACAACAATATCACCCAACCAGAAATGTACAATATTAAGATTGTGGAAAACCATTCACCGGGGCACTGGCCAGGCACACAACCTACACTAGCATGCACTGAGAGTTCCCCCTTTGAGTTGCCTGTGGGACAGAGACAGGCCATATCTTATGCTTTCTGGGTGATAGGAAGCCTGTGACTAGGACTTAGCTAAAGCGAGAACTACGTGCACTCTCCAAGTGTTAACGCAGGTGTGGATACACGTCCCCAACACAAAACACTGAGACTGATAGATGCTAGTCTCATCTTTTTGGGGAGACAGGGGTTAAAGTCACTTCTTAACAAGGACCTTCACAGAAGAGTTGGGATAGGCGAGCATTACTCCTTAGTTAAGTTATTGTGATTGGAGGGCTTTTCTCATCGAGGAAGTGGAAAACAGTGAGAACATGGGGCAAGAGAGACGGCTCAGCAGTTAAGAGCACTGGCTGCTCTTGCAGAGGACCTGGGCTCAGTTCCCAGAATCACATGACTGCTCTCACATCATCTGCAACTTCAGTTCCAGGGGATACCACGCCCTCTTCTGATCTCTGTGTGCACCAGGCACACACACGGTATGCACACATGTAGGCAAGATACTCATAAAGTGACTAATCTCTAAAAAAAAACAACCCATGTGAGCATTGGGAAATATATTTAGAAAGCAACATGCCTTGTTTTTGTAAAAATAAAATATGTCTTCAAGATTTAAAGGCGGAAGCTTCCAGGTTTACTAACTGCGCATGCCCAGATTAGTGGCACACCGCTCTTCGCTCCAAGGCTCCTGATGCAGATTTTGGGAGACAAGTTGCGGTTAAGTCGACCCGGTGTCTTCCCTCTTTGCTTTATTCCCTTGACAGACCCTGAGTGTTCTGCACTGGCCTTTGGGCCCAGCAGCTGGCTGGTTGCCCCAAAGTTGTTCATATTAGAGATGCAGCGTCTTGGGTGTTTGGTTATGAAAAATCTATCTCAAAGAGCTACTCATGCAAGGCAGACCCCTCAGGGAGGCGGCCGTCTGTCCCTCAGCCCGCATTATCTTGGGGCCATTCCAGGGAAATGCTTGGCGTCCTCCTGGGAGGACGTCTTGTTCACAGTGGGCGACACATTTTCCCTCCAGTTACAGCAAAGCGCCTGTCTATTCTTTAGGTGAGGCCGATCCTCTGTGTGGGTCTTGCTGTCTTTCTGTGGTGTTGGCATGCAGCACGCGGTCCTTGGAGAGCCTGCCGGTGGTGGAAAGAAAGTAAACACCTTGCCACAGAGTCTGCAGAGCCTGCCGCCTTAAGTATCCGGCAGTAATGGATAGCCAGAGTGCGTTCTGAGTTGGAGACCTACTTGATAGTGGAGAGATTTTTTGGAATGTGAAGTGATTAGGGTGATGTGATAAAATAAACGCAGCCCAGTCACTGGGGCTTCCTGACAGAGGACCTTTGGAAGGATTTGAAAAGCGTGCTATGTTTGTCTGACTTGGCTCTTGGTCTTTCACTCTGCCTGACAAGTCAGATGGCCACCAGTCCCCGCACCGCCCCCACCCCCATCGAAGTGCGCTCGCTCTAGGGAATGTCCTGCTGTGCACCGGGACAGGAGGGCCATGGCTTCTGTTTAAGAGTCTGCTTTCTTTTAAGTGAAGTAGCTTTGGTTTTGGCCATTTCTCTGTGAGAACTGAGAAACTGTGTTTGGAAGTTCGTTCCTTCTTTTTAAAAATGCTTCCTCCTCCCACCCCCTTCCCGAAAGGTAAGTTTTGTTATTTTGAAAAGAAATGATTTCCAAGTTCCACAAAAGGGATCGTGGATGTCTGTAATCCTCTGGCACCAATCCCGGAGTTCAGGATCGCTGATTTGCTGGGAAACTTTGTTGATGAAGTTAACAATCTGGCTGGCAGCTTTGGAGGCACCTAGTGGGTTAATGACTAGTGTGTGCACATACATGCACGCTTGATCGTGTGTGTGTATGTGTGTGTGTGTATCTTGCTCTAGCTCCCTCTGCCATATCAGGTTGAGACAGGGTCTCTCACTGAACCTGGAGCTAAGCTGGCAGTCAACAATCCCCCTGTCGCCGCAGTGGTGGCGCACGCCTTTAATCCCAGCACTTAGGAGGCAGAGGCAGGCAGATTTCTGAGTTCGAAGCCAGCCTGGTCTACAGAGTGAGTTCCAGGACAGCCAGGGCTACACAGAGAAACCCTGTCTCGAAAAAACAAAAAAACAAAAACAATCCCCCTGTCTCCACTCCCATCAGCACTGGTGTTACAGGTGTGGGTGTCGCCATGCCTGACTTTCTATGTGCATGTGGAGCACTAGCTATTGATCAGTTCCTGTCTAACTGTAGAACCTGTCTGTCACCGTGAGAGCTTTCCCCGCTTACAAACCTTCTACTGTCATTCTGCCAGAGAGAATACTGCATGATCATAGTTTGTTGCTTCCGAGTGGGTCAAATGAGATCCCGAGGGACTCACTGTTCATTGTTCTTCTTGATTATATTATTTATTCCTCTCTGTGCTGCCCTGCAAAAGAAAAGAAAAGCTTTTTCTTTTTTTTTTTTTTTTTTTTTTTTTTGGTGATGTTTTCCCAAGAAAGCTATAACATTCCTCTAGGAAGTTTTATGTATTCATTAATTCACCAAAAATTTATTGAGTGTTTCTACTTTGCTAGGGATTGTGTTAGTGCTGGGCCAGGGAAGGAGTTGGGCACAAAATTATCCATACAATCGTGTATCAGTTATAAAACAAAAAGAAGAGCAAACATTACAGATATCTTTAATAAGCTAGTATGGGAAGTGCGACCCTCAGGCCCTCAGCGGCCCATGGTGACACAGCCCTCTGCTCTTCTGCGTGGAAATGAGTCCCAGTATTTGCTCATTCAGTCATGATTTGATTGAGACTTCTCCAGAAGAGGCGATCACCTGTGATGGTTACATAGCCTGTCAACTTGATGGGGTCTAAAATCATCTAGGAACCGGCTGTCTGTGAAAGAGTTTCTAGATTAGGCTAACTGACGTGGGAAGACTGATCCTAAACATGGGGGCCACCCTCCCACGGACTGGGGCACCAGACCTGAGCTAAAGGAGAAAAACAAATGGAGATCCAGTATTCACCTCTCTCTGCCTCCCAGCAGTGGATGCCCCGTGGCCTTCTCGATCCCGCGTGGTAACGGACCGCGTGCTCACGTTCACATAAGGACCAAACCAAAGAGTTCTGACGCGGATGGAGTCAGAGACAATTCTGCCTTCTCAGAACCAGCATTTCCTAATGGCGCTCTCCACGTGCTCAGATTAAAGATTTAGAGCATACTTCACTCGCCGGGACCTTTGCACCCCCAAAATTAAGTTAGGAGTTGTGGTATCTAAGTGAGTTAACACAGAGCAATCACAGTTCGCTTTTATTGCATTGCATCTTGTGTCTCCCCAGTGCCTTCGTTTTTTCAGCGTTATCTGTTGTCTTGGTAAGAAGATTGAAGATGCCAGCTTCCGGGCAGGCCAGCCTTGCTGCGGAAGCCAATCATTTTAAGGCATACAGATAATGTGAAGACGAAGGGGTGTGGCAAGGCGAGGGCAAAGGGGTGTGGCTAAGACCGGGAAGGGCATTTATTTCTGTAATCTCTGATGTTCTTGATCAGCTTCAAGTCTGCACCTTTAATTAAAAGCCAGTCCAAATGATTTCTGGTCTGAAAGCAATCTTTTTCACTGAGCAGTTACTGCTAGATCACCTCCTTCAGTTTCTTCCCTTTACCTCCATTGCAGCTGATCGGATGCCGGGCTAATGTGTGTGTAATAGATTTCTGGGGACCAAAACACTTCAATATCTGGGGAAATAAAGTTTCTTGATATGTGTTTCCACAAATGCAACCCAAGACCTGTGTACTTAAAATATATATAAGGCAGCTTTAAAAACATACCACAGGGGTAGAAAGTGGGGACAGATCAATACATTCCTCAGCAGGTTATTTTATATGAAATTTCTATTTATAGATAGAGATAATCACCCTTTGATGACATCTTTTGCCAAAAACGTAGCTAGTTTTGTTTAAAAATCAAAATCAGGTCTCTCCTTTCGTATGTGTGTGCTCTTAAGCTTTTTCCCCCCACCCCCAGATACAGGGTTTCTCTGCATAGCCCTGGCTGTCCTGGAACTCACTCTGTAGACCAGGCTGGCCTCGAACTCAGAAACCACCTGCCTCTGCCTCCCAAGTGCTGGGATTAAAGGCGTGTGCCACCACCGGCCCGGCCCATTCTTAAGCTTTTAAAACTACAAAACAGAACATAGGAACTAAAATAATTAACAGCATTAGTATACTTCAATTATTGTTCATTGAAGTGTTTCTTCCGTTGTCTTAAAAAAGAAACAAAAAAACGTAACTTTCTGTTACTTTTGCTGATGATACAAAAAGCAGATCTTTCATGAACACGTGGAATTAACACAAGCTTGCTGTTGGAGAGTTTCACTTTTCTTCCGTGGTCACAGAATGTGGCTAATCTAGTTAAAGCAAAAGGCTGTTCAGATTATAGTGTCAGCGTATTGATTGGTTAGGGAGGCCATGGTGGGTAGTTATAAACATCAATCTCTTGACACAATCAAGAGGTGCCTCCAGGGAAGAGGAATTATTTACATCTAGTTGGCTTGTGGGCATGTCTGTGACCTTATATTGATGTGAGAAGACCCATCCCAAATGGAGGTCACTTGTAGTACTCTTTGGTAGTGCCCAGATGGAACAACATGCAGGAAAAGGGTTTGTTTGTTTTCCTTCCTGCACAGCCTGCTTCTCTGTTGCTGCTGCGGCAGCCGATCCCTTCTCTGATGTTATTAGAAGGACCTTCTTCAGGCTTCCAGTCTATACTGAAGACCAGCAGCACTGCAGGAACCCACAGGCCTTCCCTGGGGTTAAAAGGCAGTGCTTAAAATGATGTAAAAGCCTTGTGTCTCGAGAGGCAAACAGTGGCAGGGACATTTGTGAAGTTTTAATGTCTCATCTTCTTGAAGTCAAGTTTGGGGGCATTATTTTATCTGCCAATTATTACAGAAAACACGTTAGTGAACAAGTGCTTTTGAAGAGTCTGCAAAAGGTTTTAAAACAAAAGTCCCTGTGCTGTCCATCAGACAAAACTAAAGAAGCCCACCCTGAAAATTGAGATTACTTAATATCTAAGTTAGATGTCTTTAGAATATAACATTGTAGCAACTAGTGTAGTATAGCTCAATGCACAAAGTTGGGAGTAATTTTGTGGGTTTTTTGAAGATAATTGGTGCATTGTGGAGAGGGTGTCTGCAAAGTCAGAGGACTTAAATCTTTAAACTTACAGGCTTTAAAGTTTGGTGTGTGTGTGTGTGTGTATGTGTATGTGTGTGTCATGCATTCACATGTGTGTGTGCAGGGGTTGGAGGTATGGTATAGGGGACAGGGTGCAGAGAAGATTGTGTGTGTGTGTGTGTGTGTAAACTTCTTCTTGAAAGTCCATGGCCCATGTTAAAAGCTATGATGTTCGATGTGACCATTGCTGGGATGCTCACAAGTCATTTCTAACTATGCTTTTAAAGAAGCAACTGTAACCTTCTGCACAAGACCACAACGTAACTCAGAAATGATAAACAGAATCAAGTAGAAACTGTAACAGACAGCTCAGACAAATTTCAGGATTGACAGTTTTCATTCTCTGAACAATGGGTTAGAAAATCTATCCTTAGCGACCCTGATGAGCACACTTACTGATGAGCCTTCCTGGGTACAAAACCCAGGCCTTCCTGGGCCCAAGGATATGGAAATCTACAAGGCAAATAAAGAGTCGGTTTTAAATGAGGTTTCTTTCTGTCTTTGGCAGGTTCTTGCTGTGTAGATCAGGCTAGCCTCACCCCCAGGCTCTTTGGAGTACTTTTACCTCAACCTTCAGAGTACTGGAATCACAGATTGTACCACTAGCTCCAGCTGCAAGCTAAATCTTTAGAAGGAGTAATTGTGTTCAAAGCATATCTTTAAGAGATGGCTACTTTTTTTTTTTTTTTACTAGAGGGCCACAGAGCTGAAGGCTACGATGTCTAAAACTCAACCCATTGGCTTCCAAGTGAATCCGATTGTCTCCCATCACCACATCTTCCATTTGTCACACCTTCAGCCCATCTTAGCCCAAGGCAATCTGTGGCCCAAGCTAGAAGTCTGTCTATCAACTCACTTTGCACAATTACCTGCTAATTCTGTTTCTTGTGGCCGCCCCCTCTTGTCTCCTGCCATTGAATGAGACTATTTGCTGTTCTGCCTGTGGGAGGAGTTTTGCGGCAACCGAGACACGCCAAGTCTCGCGCAGCAGCTAGTCTTCCTAGAATGTGTCTCTGCATCTTTCTTGTCGTGGATGTTGTTCAGACTGAGAACACCGAGGTAGAGATGTCAGTGGGAGCAAGGGCAGGGTTTGGAACGTGGTAACGGCTAGCATCTCCTGAGACCCAGCTGCAAATCTGGCTCTTCACATGGCTTATGGTCATACTTACGTCTGATTTTGAGATGATGGAAAGAATATCCATTTTACCAGTGAAAAGGAAACTGAGGCCCTCCGTGCAACCTCTCA
Organism: Apodemus sylvaticus; assembly: GCF_947179515.1. NCBI lineage: Eukaryota > Metazoa > Chordata > Mammalia > Rodentia > Muridae > Apodemus > Apodemus sylvaticus. The sequence goes on from NC_067491.1 coordinate 6,466,279, forward strand.
CACACCTAACCTGGACCACTAAACTAAGCTGAGGAAAAACTTCCTCAGTTTAGCTGAGAAAGTTAGCGATCTTAGAGATGAGAAGACAAGAACTGGGGGTTGGCGGCAACAGACGTCTGACTTGGACAACCGCCTGAACACAGGGACTCCGAGAAACACAGAGCTGCTGTTTGTGCAAGCCATGGAGGTGAAGCTGGGCCTGGGAATGAGGCAGAGTTCCTCTCTATATACCGTGTTCCGTTCACCTTGTCTCTTGGCAAGGACATGAATGTTTAAAACTGAAGTATTTTTAATGCCAACCCTGGCCAATGCTTTACACTAGCATATCACTGATGGATGTAGTGATATGTATATGACAATAAGGACTAGAACACATACTCTGATTAGTACTTACCCCACTAATAAGAAATGCTATTTCAGCATGAGGCGTTTTAAAGTGACTGCCTGCTTTCATTTTTTAAATGTCCTGTCTCCTTTTTAAGGTTTCTTGTATCTCTAAGAAGAGCCTTGGTGAGCCTTAAAGAGGCTGTAATTCCATTTTTATTATTTTTTATTTTAATTTTTTTGGTTTTTTTTTTTTTTAGAGACAGGGTTTCTCTGTGTAGCCCTGGATGTCCTGGAACTCTGTAGATCAGGCTGGTCTTGAACTCAGAAATCTGCCTGCCTCTGCCTCCCAGACATTAAAGGCGTGTGCCACCACTGCCTGGCTGAGGCTGTAATTCCTTATGCTTAGTGGGTTATCAGTGGATATTCCATAGACATTTTAGCATGGGTGTTAACTCTGCAAGGAACTGGCTGAAGCTGGTAGACTGGGTGTGTCCTCATAAGGCTGTGAAGGTGAACTGCTTCACAAAACCACTCATGTTCATGACCACCGAGCAAAGGCACCATCCGTCAGACATGAGAATTTACTGACAGTGGGATTCACACAGCACAATCACAGGCAAAAGTGAGTGAGATATGAAAATGGGTTAGTGTACAGTAAATGTGCAAAAACTACCAAGTGCAAAGGTTTGACATCTATGCTTAGTTTAGGAGCTCAGATTAAGTGTGTTTAAAGGGGGGTGTACCTGCATAGATGATTCTTGACTATTTACAGAAAGTTGAACTAGGGGAAAATTTACAGAGCCTCCTGCCAGTCAGTGATCTGGCGAGTCGGGAGGTCTATACTGTCTCTGCCATTACATCAACAGACACAGTGATTGGGGTCTAGAAGACATTGAATTCTGGTTCCCTTCCTGTCCACAGAAGGGTTAAAACTAACTCTCCCGAGCCCCTCAGTACTCCCAGCCCAGCACACACCAAGACCTAAATTTGCTCTGACAATTCTCCCTAGCTTATAAAGAGGAGGATAATCATTCATTTCTCTCCATATTCATGAAGATGAATGTCATCACAGAGCTGTGCCTCCACATTTGCTCTCTTTATGAATTGCAAGCCCAGAACTTGGGTTATACTGTCTTCACAGAAAAACCAATGACTTTCATGCATAATGAGGCTGATATCTTGCTAATCTGTCTTGTATAAACGAAGCCCCTAAGGTATAACAATCACTCTTAACTATGCATTTGTTTGGATTTCCTGCCGTGATACTATAGTGGTTGTTTAAAAGGGGCTCCTACTTTCATAATTCTGGAAGGAGACTTTGATTTGTTATTGTTAGGTTCCTGGAAATGATTCCTCCCATCAGCAAAACCACGGTTGGGCAGAATCACCTTAAGTGATATAAACAGGGGCTGGGAATGAGGTAGAAACCCAACTGCCCATTAACATATACCTTATTTTCTAGTTAAATTCCTTTTTATGCTAATTAAGACATGAGGTCAAAGTTCATTCTGTAACCTCAGGGAAGAGCTAGGAACTACCATAGTTGGGAGGGCACGCTGCAAGCCTGACCACTGACCACTGACCACTGACCACTGATATTCCCTCCTCTCCCAACTCTCGTTCTTCCCATCTGGTCTCCTTGCTTGATCACCGCAGGAGGGAAAACTGGTAAACCTCTTTCCCTGGTAGCCCCATTGAGGCTGAGGAGATTTTGCTTATAAGCCACAAAACTTGATCCCTGAGAAAGCAGATTGGTGAATCAGAGGTAGGAGCCAGAGGCTTACAGGGTAAACCAATGTACCTGGATCCCTGAGCCTCTTCCACATCACTATCTACAAATGTTAGTCATAGCTTATCAAAGACACCTTGGTGTCACTTTGCTTTAAGGTCCCGACTAGACATCACCTGTGCTACTTGCCAGAAGGATCTACTCACCCCAAATTGTTTTCCATGACGACACATAGGGTCCAGGGAGAAGAATCAGTTCCTTAAAATTGACCTCAAGAAGCTATCGCTGGACAGGTTCTGTGCAGGACGGTTATGTGTTGAGGACCTTGCAGAGAATCATCACGACCTGGCCACAATGAATTACTGTGTTAGACAGACAGACAGACACACACACAAACACACATATACACACACTCTCGCTGTGACAAACTGCCTAAGGGAAATACTTAGGGAAGAAGGATTTATTTTGGCTCACGGTTGGAGAGGTCCCAGGCAATTGTCTGCGGCTCTTGCTTCAGGGCCTGTGGGTAGACAGGTCATTGTGGAGGTTGGAAACATGGAGGATACTGTCCACTTCATGCTAGAACAGGAGACAGAACAAAGTAGTAATGGAACAGGGCCAGGGTAGGAGATAGCCCTTGACAGGGTTGGGGCAGGAGATAGCCCTTGACAGGGTCGGGGTAGGAGATAGCCCTGAGGGCTTGTTCTCATCTCTGTACTTCCTCCAATCAGGCCCCACTGCTTACTGGTCTACCCATCAGCCTGTTCAGAGTTTGAACGTGCCAGTGGGTTAAACACTGACTGTATTAGAGTCTCCAGGATCAAGTCATCTCTCCAAACGGCCTCGCAGGAGCCTAGAGGTATCCATTGTCGAGACCCTAAGCAAGTGTCAATCAAGTTCAAATAATAGCCAAAATTAGTTCTCTAAGTCACCGAGTCTTTATAATGGGCTCAGGAGAGAAGCTTTGTTGTTTTTATGAGCCAGCTAGACAGCTTATGTCACCATCGTTTCAAAGATGGTGTGACTGGAATATAGACAGACAGAGATATGATCTGTTCGGTGTGGGCCCTGGATTCCAATAGGGCTGGACTTAAAATTCCTCCTTTCAAAGAGCATACATGGGCGGTGTCTAGGTCTCTCTGCTCACATGTAGCAGATGTGCAGCTTGGTCTTCATGTGGGTCCTGAACAATTGGAGCACGGCCAGACCAGCAGGCTTCCTGCACTCCTGCTGCGGGCGGCAAGTCTCTAGCTAGTGACCTCCCATACCCCCACAGTGACGGTCTACCCCTAGGTTAGCCGCCACAACACCCATCAACCCAGTAGAAACAAACTCTAGAAGCTTATCATTAACCAAACAGATCTATGTATCAATAAATTCTCAATTCACAAGATGCTAATACAATAATTTCAGAACCAGTTGATAAGGATAAGAGCTGCCCACCTAGATTAGACAAATATCCCAATTATTCTCTCCTTCAACATCATAACTACCTGTACCTCATTTGATGTGTGGATTATGTTTTGGGTATTCCAGTTTTCTAGGTTAATAACCACTTATTAGTGAGTGCATACCATGATTCACCTTTTGAGTCTGGGTTACCTCACTTAGTATGATGTTCTCCAGCTCCATCCATTTGCCTAAGAATTTCATGAATTCATTGTTTCTAATGGCTGAATAGTACTCCATTGTGTAGATATACCACATTTTTTGCATCCACTCTTCTGTTGAGGGATACCTGGGTTCTTTCCAGCATCTGGAAATTATAAATAGGGCTGCTATGAACATAGTAGAACATGTATCCTTATTACATGGTGGGGAGTCTTCTGGGTATATGCCCAGGAGTGGTATAGCAGGATCTTCTGGAAGTGAGGTGCCCAGTTTTCGGAGGAACCGCCAGACTGCTTTCCAGAGTGGTTGTACCAATTTGCAACCCCACCAGCAGTGGAGGAGTGTTCCTCTTTCTCCACACCCTCTCCAACACCTGCTGTCTCCTGAATTTTTAATCTTAGCCATTCTGACTGGTGTAAGATGAAATCTTAGGGTTGTTTTGATTGGCATTTCCCTAATGACTAATGAAGTTGAGCATTTTTTTAAGATGCTTCTCCGCCATCCGAAGTTCTTCAGGTGAGAATTCTTTGTTTAACTCTGTACCCCATTTTTTAATAGGGTTGTTTGGTTTTCTGGAGTCTAACTTCTTGAGTTCTTTACATATATTGGATATTAGCCCTCTATCTGATGTAGGATTGGTGAAGATCTTTTCCCAATTTGTTGGTTGCCGATTTGTCCTCTTGATGGTGTCCTTTGCCTTACAGAAACTTTGTAGTTTTATGAGGTCCCATTTGTCAATTCTTGCTCTTAGAGCATATGCTATTGGTGTTCTGTTCAGAAACTTTCTCCCTGTACCTATGTCCTCAAGGGTCTTCCCCAGTTTCTTTTCTATTAGCTTCAGAGTGTCTGGCTTTATGTGGAGGTCCTTGATCCATTTGGAGTTGAGCTTAGTACAAGGAGACAAGGATGGATCAATTCGCATTCTTCTGCATGCTGGCCTCCAGTTGAACCAGCACCACTTGTTGAAAAGGCTATCTTTTTTCCATTGGATGTTTTCAGCCTATTTGTCGAGGATCAAGTGTCCATAGGTGTGTGGGTTCATTTCTGGATCTTCAATCCTGTTCCATTGATCCTCCTGCCTGTCACTGTACCAATACCATGCAGTTTTTAACACTATTGCTCTGTAGTATTGCTTGAGGTCAGGGATACTGATTCCCCCAGATTTTCTTTTGTTGCTAAGAATAGTTTTAGCTATCCTGGGTTTTTTGTTGTTCCAGATGAATTTGATAATTGCTCTTTCTAACTCTGTGAAGAATTGAGTTGGGATTTTGATGGGTATTGCATTGAATCTGTATAGTGCTTTAGGCAAAATGGCCATTTTAACTATATTGATTCTACCGATCCATGAGCATGGGAGGTTTTCCCATTTTTTGAGGTCTTCTTCCATTTCCTTCTTCAGAGTCTTGGAGTTCTTGTCATACAGATCTTTCACATGTTTGGTAAGAGTTACCCCAAGATACTTTATACTGTTTGTGGCTATTGTGAAGGGGGTCATTTCCCTAATTTCTTTCTCAGCCTGCTTATCCTTTGAGTATAGGAAGGCCACTGATTTGCTTGAGTTGATTTTATAACCTGCCACTTTGCTGAAGTTGTTTATCAGCTGTAGGAGCTCTCTAGTGGAGTTTTTTGGGTCACTTAGGTAGACGATCATGTCGTCTGCAAATAATGATAGTTTGACTTCTTCCTTTCCAATTTGTATCCCTTTGACCTCCTTATGTTGTTGAATTGCCCGAGCTAGTACCTCAAGTACAATATTGAAAAGATAAGGAGAAAGGGGGCAGCCTTGTATGGTCCCTGATTTCAGTGGGATTGCTTCAAGTTTCTCTCCATTTAGTTTGATGCTGGCTACCGGTTTGCTGTATATTGCTTTTACTATGTTTAGGTATGGGCCTTGAATTCCTGTTCTCTCCAAGACTTTAAGCATGAAAGGATGCTGAATTTTGTCAAATGCTTTTTCAGCATCCAATGAAATGACCATGTGGTTTTGTTCTTTGAGTTTGTTTATGTAGTGGATTGTATTGATGGATTTCCATATATTGAACCAACCCTGCATTCCCGGGATAAAGCCTACTTGATCATGGTGGATGATCGTTTTGATGTGTTCTTGGATTCGGTTGGCAAGAATTTTATTGAGTATTTTTGCATCGATATTCATAAGGGAAATTGGTCTGAAGTTCTCTTTCTTTGTTGGATCTTCTTGTGGCTTTGGTATCAGCGTAATTGTGGCTTCGTAGAAGGAATTGGGTAGTGTTCCTTCTGTTTCTATTTTGTGGAATAGTTTGAAGAGTATTGGTGTTAACTCTTCTTTGAAGGTTTGGTAGAATTCTGCACTGAAGCCATCTGGTCCTGTGCTTTTTTTGGTTGGAAGACTTTCTATGACTCCTTCTATTTCTTTAGGCATTATGGGAGTGTTTAGATGGTCTAGTTGGTCCTGATTTAATTTTGGTATTTGGTATCTGTCAAGGAAATTGTCCATTTCCTCCAGATTCTTCAGTTGTGTTGAGTGCAGCCTCTTGTAGTAGGATCTGATAATTTTTTGGATTTCCTCAGTTTCCGTTGTTATATCTCCCTTTTCATTTCTAAGTTTGTTAATTTGGATACTTTCTCTGTGCCCTTTGGTCAGTCTGGCTAAGGGTTTATCTATCTTGTTGATTTTCTCAAAGAACCAGCTCCTGGTTTTGTTGATTTTTTGTATGGTTCTCTTTGTTTCTACTTGATTGATTTCGGTCCTGAGTTTGATGATTTCCTGCCTTCTACTCCTCCTGGGCGAAATAGCTTCTTTTTGTTCTAGGGCTTTCAGGTGTGTCATTAAGCTGGTAATGTATGCTCTCTCCATTTTCTTTTTGGAGGCACTCAGGGCTATGAGTTTTCCTCTTAGCACTGCTTTCATTGTGTCCCATAGATTTGGGAATGTTGTGTTTTCATTTTCATTGTGTTCTAAAAAGTCTTTAATTTCTTTCTTATTTCTTCCTTCACCAAGGTATCATTGAGTAGAGTATTGTTCAGTTTCCACGTGTATGTGGGTTTTCTGTTGTTTCTGTTGCTATTGAAGACCACTTTTACTCCATAGTGATCAGATAGGAGGCATGGGATTAGTTCTATCTTCTTATGTTTGTTGAGGTCTGTCTTGTGACCAATTATATGGTCGATTTTGGAGAAGGTACCATGAGGTGCTGAGAAAAAGGTATATTCTTTTGTTTTAGGATAGAATGTTCTATATATATCTGTTAAATCTAATTGGTCCAAAGCTTCAGTTAGTTTCATTGTGTCCCTGTTTAGTTTCTGTTTTCCTGATCGGTCCATTGAGGAAAGTGCAGTGTTGAAGTCACCCACAATTATTGTGTTAGGTGCAATGTGTGCTTTTAGTTTTAATAAAGTTTCTTTTACGAAAGAGGGTGCCCTTGCATTTGGGGCATAGATGTTCAGGATTGACAGTTCTTCTTTTTGTATTTTTCCTTTGACCAGCAAGAAGTGTCCCTCAGGGTCTCTTTTGATGACTTTGGGTTGAAAGTCAATTTTATCTGATATTAAAATGGCTACTCCAGCTTGTTTCCTGAGACCATTTGCTTGTAAAATTGTCTTCCAGCCTTTTACTCTAAGGTAGTGTTTGTCTTTGACCCTGAGGTGTGTTTCCTGTAAGCAGCAAAATGTGGGGTCCTGTTTACGTATCCATTCAGTTAGTCTGTGTCTTTTTATTGGGGCATTAAGTCCATTGTTGTTAAGAGATGTTAAGGAATAGTGATTGTTACTTCCTATCATTTTTGACGTTATTTTTTAAATTTGAATGTTTAACTTCTTTTGGGTTTGATGAAAGGTTACTATCTTGCTTTTTCCAGGGTGAAGTTTCCCTCCTTGTATTGGTGTTGTCCTCCTATTATCCTTTTTAGGGCTGGGTTTGTGGATAGATATTGGGTAAACTTGGTTTTGTCATGAAATATCTTAGTTTCTCCATCTATAGTGATTGAGAGTTTTGCTGGATATAGTAGTTTTGGTTGGCATTTGTGTTCTCTTAGAGTCTGCATGAGATCTGCCCAGGACCTTCTAGCCTTCATAGTCTCAGGTGAAAAGTCTGCTGTGATTCTGATAGGTCTTCCTTTATATGTTACTTGGCCTTTTTCTCTTACTGCCTTTAGTATTCTTTCTTTGTTTAGAACATTTGGTGTTTTGATTATTATGTGACGGGAAGTATTTCTGTTCTGGTCCAGTCTGTTTGGAGTTCTGTAGGCTTCTTGTATATTCATGGGCATCTCTCTCTTTAGGTTAGGGAAGTTTTCTTCCATAATTTTATTGAAGATATTTGCTGGCCCTTTAAGTTGTAAATCTTCACTCTCATCTATGCCTATAATCCTTAGGTTTCGTCTTCTCATTGTGTCCTGGATTTCCTGGATATTTTGGGTTACAAGCTTTTTGCATTTTGCATTTTCTTTAACTGTTGAGTCCATGGTTTCTATGGAATCTTCAGCATCTGAGATTCTTTCTTCTATCTCTTGTATTCTGTTGTTGATATTTGCATCTCTGTCCCCTGATTTCTTCCCAAGGCTTTCTATCTCCAAAGTTGTCTCCCTTTGAGTTTTCTTAGTTGTTTCTACTTCTGATTTTAGATCCTGGATGGTTTTGCTTAGCTCCTTCACTTGCTTGTTTGTGCTTTCCTGTAATTCTTTAAGAGATTTTTGTGTTTCCTCTTCCATGACCTCAGCCTGTTGACCAAAGTTCTCCTGTATTTCTTTAAGAGATTTTTGTGTTTCCTCTTTCATGACCTCAGCCTGTTGACCAAAGTTCTCCTGTATTTCTTTAAGTGTTTTTTGCATTTCCTCCTTGTTGGCTTTTGTATTCTCCTGGATTTCTTTCAATGATTTTTGTGTTTCCCTTGCAAGGGCTTCTAACTTTTGATCCATTTTCTCCTGAATTTCTTTAAGTATGTCCTTCATGTGTTCCTGTACCAGCATCATGACCAGTGATTTTAAATCCAAATCTTGTTTTACTGGTGTGATGGGGTATCCAGGACATGTTGGTAGAGGAGAATTGGGTTCAGATGTTGCCATATTGCCTTGATTTCTGTTAGTGACGTTCCTGCGTTTGCCTTTTGCCATCTAATTCTCACTGGTGTTAGTTTGTCTTGTCAGTGCTGGACTCACCAGTGCAAGCTGCCCCTTCCCAGTTGGCCTCTGGTGCACAGCTTACCTCCTGCACTGCTTGTAGACAGGGTGCTGCTGCCCAGGCTGTCTCTCTCTGTTCTCTCTCTCTCTCTCTCTCTCTCTCTCTCTCTCTCTCTCTCTGTGTGTGTGTGTGTGTGTGTGTGTGTGTGTGTGTGTGATTTTCAAATCATGCAACCTTGATCCCATTCATTTCCCCCTCCCCTCGGATACACCCTCCACCCTTGCAACCTCCCCTCCCCCAACAGAGAAAACAAAATCTCATTGTGTCACAGCTTGTCCCTTTTGTCCTCACATCTTTGCTTGCAATGTTCATTGTGACCAATCATGGGTCTGATTCAAGGCCTCTGGCTTCTGCTACTCTATCAAGACTGGAACCTCACTGGGACTCCTCTAGGCTATTCTGCTGTTGCCCTGTGTCATGGAGATCCTGTACTTAGGATCTGTAGGACCAGCCCACTCACGAGCTCCAGCAATTCATCCATGGGGCAGATGTCGGGGTGGGCCAAATCAAAGTCCTGGATCTGGGCCCGAGAGATGGTCAGCTCTCCTGTTCTCAGGACTGACTCACTGGAAACTCTCTAAACTGGGACCAGCTCTACCCTGCCGCCCAGGTGAGGTACAGAGCCCTTTCTCTTGACCGTTGTAGTTGGTGAGAGATGTGGCCAGTTCTTCCATTCTCATGACCCCAGGGCCAGCTTTTCTGCCTACCATAGATGGCAAGGGATGTCCACAGAGCAGACAAGAAACAGGCCTGGCTCTCCTGCGCTCACACCTTCAGGCTCACTCACCCACAACTCCCATGTCCAAGGCCAGCTCTACTGTGCTGCCCAGGCAAACGCAGCACCTACTCTAGGAGGTTGATCTTATTATTTACATTTGTGGCGCTGTGACCATACAGAAACAGACTATGAGAAGTAAGTTTTTCTCTCCACTACTTCAGAGGGTTCCAGTCCATCATGCTGGGGATGTCATGGGGGAGTGCCTGGTGGTAGGAACAAACATCTTGAGGAGGATTCTTATATTATGGAGGAGTAGATCATCAAGAAAAAAACAAAAACAAAACAGACCGGAGCTAGGGTCAAGCCTTCTAGGACTTGCTCCTAATGACCTTTTGTTAGGTCTCACCCATCTCCTGAGTTTTCCAGTTTCCAGATGATGCTACTAACTAGGGCACAGGCATTCAGAACACAAGCCCCTGAGGAACATTAATAAATCTTCCCTCTCTAGAAAGGAGGTAGGACCAGAGTGGGACTCAGGGGAAAGGTGGGCAGTGTTGGCTGTCACACAAACCTGTGCCAAAAGGCAAGAAAAACTTGAGGCACAAAGTTGGCACCAGTTTACCAGGGTGGGAAGTAGGATTCAGGACTCACTGTTCCCCTTTGCAGACTTAGAAAGGATCTCCCAGAAGACAGAGGAGATCTGTTTATGGTGCTGGAGAAAGCGGTTCACTGGTTTTCTTTTCCTTTCTAAAAATTTATTTATTTATTATATGTAAGTACACTGTAGCTGTCTTCAGACACACCAGAAGAGGGCATCAGACCCCATTACAGATGTTTGTGAGCCACCATGTGGTTGCTGGAATTTGAACTCAGGACCTCTGGAAGAGCAGTCAGTGCTCTGAACTGTGGAGCCATCTCTCTAGCCCCAAAGATTTATTTATTTATTTATTTATTTATTTATTTATTTATTTATTTATTTAATGTATATGAGTACACCATTGCTCTCTTCAGATACACCAGAAGAGGGCATCAGATCTCATTACAAATGGTTGTGAGCCACCATGTAGTTACTGGGATTTGAACTCAGGACCTTCAGAAGAGTAGCCAGTGCTCTTAACTGCTGAGCCATCTCTCCAGTGCCAGTGGTTTTCTTTTTCTTTTCTTTTCTTTTTTTTTTTAAAGATTTATTTATTTATTATATATAAGTACACTGTAGCTGTTTTAAGACACCCCAGAAGAGGACATCAGATCCCATTACAGATGTTTGTGAGCCACCATGTGGTTGCTGGGATTTGAACTCAGGATCTCTGGATGAGCAGTCAGTGCTCTTAACCGCTGAGCCATTTCTCCAGCCCCAAAGATTTATTTATTTTATGTATGTGAGTACACTGTAGCTGTGTTCAGACACACACCAGAAGATGGCCTCTGATTCCATTACAGATGGTTGTGAGCCACCTTGTGGTTGCTGGGCATTGAACTCAGAACCTCTGGAGGAGTAGTCGTGCTCTTAAGTGCTAAGCCATCTCTCCAGCCCTCTTAGTGGTTTTCAACCTTCCTAACTCTGCGACCCTCTAATACAGTTCCTCATGTTGTGGTGATGATAGCAATAAAATTATTTTGTTGCTAGTTCATAATTGTAATTTTGCTCCCGTTATGAATCTTAATGTAAATTTCTGATATATGATCCCCATAAAAGGGTCATTTGACCTTCAAAGTGGATTGTGACCCATAGATTGAGAACCTCGGTTTTTTGTGGTCAGATCAGTGGATGAGCTTATATTTGGGCCTCCGGATCCTGCCCCTTGTCATGACGAATGGAAAGGTTTGTTAGCTTTATCTCACAAGCTGTTTCTACAGGAGAGCACCTGAAAGGTATCTTATTTTACTTAACCCCAATCTTACAGCATTTGCTTTGTTGAAGCACAGTCTCAGAGGAACAAGAGGTGTAGAAATGACTAGATTTCTTGTGTAGGCCTATTTGGTTTGGCTTGTGGTAAAGAATGGTGCTGGGTAACATTATGCTAGAGAGATTAGAGGGATTATTAAAATACTCTTCCTGGGATGTCATGGGGGTTTGTAACACTTTTAAATTACAGTCAAGAATAAAAACGGGCATGTTGCCAGGTGACACCATATAAATTACAGAGAGCAAAATGTTGTAGGATTAATCTGTGTTTTACCTCCGAGGTTACCAAGTGACGGATCTATTTCACCATGCACCCCAAAATTACGGTTAATCATAAAAAAGGTCACATGCTCCATTGCCTTACGAGGGAAACTATAAGACATTTCTAAGCTTTGTGAGTGATTGGTGGGAGGTATAGGTTCTTTTGTACCACCGAGGGCTGCTAGGGAGAGTTATGGTTCCCATTAACAAGAATGCAAGTATAATAATTTTGTTTCAACAGTTGTATCCTAAGGGCAAATGGATCAGTGATTAAACTGAAAACACAAAGCCTATAATAAGCCCTATATATGTACATATATATATATGTATATACATACACACGTACATACATATCTCCCCCTGTGGATGACCTCACTTGTTTTCCTTGGGACTTTTGTTTCTCAGATGTTTACCGCTGAGTTAAGATACACTGATTGTAGTAATAACTATGCCATTGTAGTTTTCACTATAAAAATATCTTAATCAAGGAGGCTGTTTATTGATATTTCTTTCTAAATTGAAATATTATCAGAGGGCAAAAGGATTAGATAGCTGTATCAAGTCATTTGATGTTAAGAAAAATATCATAGATCAGCAGGGATGACCTTCTCTAGCAAAAACCCAAGGACAATGATGATGAAATCAACTCTCTGCCATGCTCTCAGGCAAATATTGAGCTAGAACAGCTCTTCAGGCTGAAGATAAGGGGCACCTTATGGATGTTTACTTAAAGTAGTTGCTCTGGCCGGATAATAATGAATAATTGGCAGAAATGTCAATTTATGCTTTGGCTCATAAAATGGAGATTCTTGTCCAGGAAGTTGTAGAGGTCCTCAGTGTGGCTCTCTGAACCCTGTTCACTTCTAAGGCTCCTGGGAGTTCTCTTAGCTCTGACAGTCCTTTCATGGCAGATTTATGCTGACTGATGTATACTGTGCTGTACTGGCTGGTTTTGTGTGTCCACTTGATACAGGTTATCACAGAGAAAGGAGCTTCAGTTGGGGAAGTATCTCCATGAGATCCAGGGGACGCAAGCCAGTAAGGAACATCCCTCCATGCAGGAACTCCACCAGACCAGTAGCACAGGTTCCTTCCAGTCTGTCTGGGCTGGTGCCCCGACAGACCTTGGGTGCAACCTCCACACCCAGTCCCACAACACTTAGAGAAAGTTCCACTCCCAGGCACTTTTACATGCTCAGGATCCCAGGATCTCAGGATCTTGGTCACACCAGGATCTCAGGGTCCCAGAGGCAGCTTGACTCCCAGGAGCTTGGATACACCCAGGATCTCAGGATCACAGGATCACAGGATCACAGAGACAGCTTGACTCTGAGGAGTTCTGACACAACCAGGATCACAGGAAGGACAGGCTCCAGTCAGATATAGGGAGGGCAGGTAGCACTAGAGATATCCAGATGGCGGGAGGCAAGCACAAGGACATAAGCAACAGAAACTAAGATTACTTGACATCATCAGAACCCAACTCTTCCACTATAGCAAGTCCTGGATACACCATCACACTGGAAAAGCAAGATTTGGATCTAAAATCACTTCTCATGATGATAATAGAGGACTTTAAGAAGGACATAAATAACTCCCTTAAAGGAATACAGGAGAACACAGGTAAACAGCTAGAAGCCCTTAAAGAGGAAACACAAAAATCCCTTAAAGAATTACAGGAAAACACAAACAAAGGAAATGAACAAAACTATCCAGGATCTAAAAATGGAACTAGAAACAATAAAGAAATCACAAAGGGAGACTACCCTGGAGATAGAAAACCTAGGAAAGCGATCAGGGAGCATAGATACAACATCTCAGAAAAAGAGTAACCTATTAGGTCATCTTCCTCAAAATTGATACAATAATTATAACTATCAAGCAAAACATTCAGTCTCACTCTTTCTTGTTCTCTTACAAGCTACCTCCGAAATTAATTGTATTATGAGTCATCAGCAACAGAATACAAGAGAGAGAAGAGAGAATCTCAGGTACAGAAGATACCATAGAAAACATTGACACAACAGTCAAAGAAAACACAAAAAGCAAAAAGCTCCTAACCCAAAACATCCAGGAAATCTAGGACACAATGAGAAGACCAAACCTAAGGATTATAGGAATAGAAGAGAGTGAAGATCTACAACTTAAAGGGCCAGTAAATAACTTCAACAAAATTATAGAAGAAAATGTCCCTAATCTAAAGAAAGAGATGCCTGTGAACAGACAAGAAGCCTACAGAACTCCAAACAGACTGGACCAGAACAGAAATTCCTTCTGTCACATAATAATCAAAACAGCAAATGCACTAAACAAAGAAAGACTAATTAAAAGCAGTAAGGGAAAAGGGGCAAGTAACATATAAAGGTAGACCTATCAGAATTACACCAGACTTCCCACCAGAGACTATGAAAGCCAGAAGATCTTGGGCAGATCTCATACAGACCCTAAGAGAACACAAATGCCAGCCCAGGCTACTATACCCAGCAAAACTCTCAGTCATCATAGATGGAGAAAACAAGATAATCCATGATAAAACCAAATTTACACAATATCTGTCCACAAATCCAGCCCTACAAAGGATAATAGGTGGAAAACACCAACACAAGGAGGGAAACTACACCCTAGAAAAAGAAAGTAATCTTTTAACAAACCCACACAATAATTCCACCTCTAACAACAAAAATAACAGGAAGTAACAATCACTTTTCCTTAATATCTCTTAATATGAAAATATTACCAACACATCCTAATCGATTGAAATTCAAAAATATGAGGAATTAGAAATTTGTTGGCTGTTACCCAGTGGTCTCTCTATTTGGTAATTGGAGAAATATGTCCAATACTGTACAATCCATATACACTTTCTGCTTGTTTGTATGTGACAGTGTCTTGCTGTGTACCACATAATGGTCTTGAAATCATGCTTCTTCTATCTCAGCCTCTCTATTAGTAGGATTGTTTATTTGATGTTTTTACAGTATACTATGGTTGTCAGAACATCTCACATATTTCAAAATTATTTATACAGCCAAAAGAAAGGTAGACAATTAATTTGGGAGGTAACTTGTAAGAGAACAACAAAGAGTGAGACTGAATGTTTTGCTTGATATTTATAATTATTGTATCAATTTTGAAGATGACCTTGTAAGTTACTCTTTTTCTGAGATGAATGCTTTTCAAAATCATCACAGCCAATTAACCAGAATGTTACCCTCACCTAATGTCTGTGCCACCCTCCAAGCAGAACCATTGTTTATTGAAACAGTTGATGTATGACTTCATCAATAGACCATCTTAATAGACACACCTTTTTTTTGTTTTTGTTTTGTTTTTTGAGACAGGGTTTCTCTGTGTAGTTCTGGCTGTTCTGGAACTTACTTTGTAGACTAGGCTGGCCTCAAAGTCAGAAGTCTGCCTGCCTCTGCCTCTCAAGTGCTGGGATTACAGGCATGTGCCACCATGCCCGGCTCACACACTATTTCTTAAACGAATGTAATCTGTTCTCTGTGAGCTGAGAATGATGATAATCACTCAAGTCAAATAGCTTTGACCATAGCAAGAAATCCATATCCAAATAATTGTGCCTACAATTCATTCCTTTGTGCAGCAGAATTGTCAACTCTTGGCTTAGCTACTGTGGAGGTAAAATCCTTTGGTGATGTAAGAGACATTGAAGTACAGCCTTATCACAATGAACTCCAATGTCTAAAAAATTGTTCTTATTTTGAATTTGTATCATGGTAAGAGCCAAGATTTTAAGCTCTACTAAAAACAAAACAAATAAAAAGACTTTATTTTTTTATGTTTATTTAATAACATGTCCATCACTTTTATGATCGGCATAAAAATATATATTATGTTGAATATAATAAAAATTAAAATTAAAATAAAAAAAGAAATATCCCTCTGTGGCCTCTGCATCAACTCCTGCTTCATGACCTGCTTGAGTTCCAGTCCTGACTTCCTTTGGTGATGAACAGCAGTGTGGAAGTGTAAGCTGAATAAACCCTTTCCTCCCCAACTTGCTTCTTGGTCATGATGTTTGTGCAGGAATCGAAACCCTGACTAAGACATGTACCTTGTGTCTGAGAAGCAGTGCTATACCTAGTAGATGTGGCTGATGGGTGTGTGTGGACTTCCTAGGTGTCTATGTGCACTGTACCTTGTGTGTGCCGTAGAGCATTGCTCTCAGGAAGTGACACTGTTGCGACTGTATTGAAATCAGAGTGGATGTGATAATCTGCACAAGGTCACATGGTAGTAACAGTTGCCTGGTGTTTTCCACCTGAGGCTTTGGTGTAAGGTTGGCTGGCTTTGTTAGGGTTCCTCTGAAAGACTGATTCTGCCGCCTACACAATATTTGCAGAGTAAGTAGGCAGCCTGCTGCTGTAGCTATGCGGGTGTCACGTGAGTGAAGGCAGGCTGCTCACAGTCTTTCCCTTTCCTTTGGCCTGTATTTTTCTTGGGACTTTCAATGATTCCTATGAGGCCCATTTACATAGAAGGAGTTTGGTTCACTGTGACAGTTTTAATGTTGATTGCATCTAAAGATAAGATGAAAGCAACATCTACATGTAATTGAATGAATATCAGGCTGTGGCAGCTTAGATAATTCAGCACAAGGCATCAATCAAGCTATCATTGGAAGTCAGAGGAGGGAGAGAGAGAGAGAGAGACAATGAGAGAGAGAGAGAGAGAGAGAGAGAGGGAGGAGTGGGGAGAGGCAGAGTCTCAGTGGTGAGGCATCAGTGGTAAGGGGTGAAAGGTTGTTTATTATCCCATGCCTACTTTACCTTTGCACTGCTGGAGTTGTCACAGAGAAAGGAGCCTCCCTTTGAGGAAATGCCTCCATGAGATCCAGCTGTGGGCATTTTCTCTGTTAGTGATCAAGGGGGAGGGCCCCTTGTGGGTGGTGCCATCCCTGGGCTGGTAGTCTTGGGTTCTATAAGAAAGCAAGCTGAGCAAGCCAGGGGAAGCAAGCCAGTAAGGAACATCCCTCCATGGCCTCTGCATCAGCTCCTGCTTCCTGACCTGCTTGAGTTCCAGTCCTGACTTCCTTTGGTCATGAACAGCAGTGTGGAAGTGTAAGCTGAATAAACCTTTTCCTCCCCAACTTGCTTCTTGGCCATAATATCTGTGCCGGAATAGAAACCCTGACTAAGGCACACTGGGAGAGTGTTTCCAGCCAACTAGCCAGAAACTTCTGCTAGACACTTACCACCCGCTACACTCATGTCTCATGTTGTTTAGATGATGGTGAATACCTTTCTTTTTCACCCTTTACCATTTTCACAGATGGCAACGTCTCTCTCAAATAGATGGGAGAGACAGACAGCTGGCCGCACATTGCTCGATGAACGAATCACGGTGTTCTCGCTCTGTGTGTTCGGTTATTGCATTTACATGTCTGCAGGTCTCCAGGCAAGCACTTGTCCTTGACCTTCCCCTTGGGATCAGCTCTGCTTCTCTGTTGAGCTCCACCATTTTGCCCGACTTTGCCTCCCATTTCTGTGATAACACAATAAGCAGGAGAAACTTGACTTCATCAGGAAGGGAAATCAGCTCAGGAACTCGAGACAGGAAGTTGGAGGCCGGAGCAGAAGCAGAGAGCAGAGAAGAACGCTGCTTCCTGGCTTACTTGGTCTGCTTTCTTATATAAGCCAGGACTGCCTGCTAAGGGTTGTCACCACCCGGCTACGCCAGTCACTAATCAAGAAAATGCCACTTACCTAAAGAGCAGGCCGATGGAGCAATTCTCAACTGCTACTCTTCTTCCTAGGTGACTCTAGTTTGTGTCAAGTTGACAGAAAAACTACCCAGTCCAGGTCTATATGTGTGACTCCCAAGGCCTTGAATTCAGAACTTCCTTCTTTTACAAGCTTTGGACCTAACATGAATCTCACTCTGTTGTTTACTAAATGTCCTAAATAGTTATTTCAAATTCAACATGTCTGACATGAAATTAATTTCCTTCCTTAAGTTGAAAGATCTTTTCCCTTTGTTCTGGATCTGATAGTCCATGATTGTGCCTACGTTCTTATTAACTCAACCTAAATCGTGTTTGTATATGTGTATGTGTATATGATATATATGTCTATGATGTATATGTCTATGATGTATGTGCATATGTATATGATTATGATGTATATGTAGTATATGTATATGACGTATATGATATATATGTCTATGATGTATGTGTATATGAATATGATGTATATGTAGTATATGTATATGATGTCTATTATGTATGTCTATGATGTACATCATATGCATATGTATATGAATATGTATATGCATATGATGTATATGTAGTATATTTATGTGATATATATGATGTATATATCTATGATGTATATGCATATGTATATGAATATGATGTATATGTATATGAATATGATATATATGTAGTATATGTATATGATGCATATGATGTATGTCTATGATGTATATGCATATGTATGTGAATTGATGTGTATGCACATGTATATGATGTATATGTATATGTAGTATATGTAGTATATATATTATATATATATGATGTATATGTGTATGTGTATGTGTATGTGTATGTATGAGTGTGTGTATATATACATATACATATACATATACATATACATATACATATACATATACATATACATATGTATCTCATCATTCCTGCTTCCCATACTGGTGAGCCACGAAATCACATGCATTTGGCCTCCTTAAGATCTCTTGCCTTGCTCCCTCTTTGTGGTCCCTTGCAAGCTGCCCTACTTCAGATTCTGATCTCTAAGTTGCTATTTGAAGAACATCTTAAAACACCCCTGGCCATGTCATTCTTCACCAGACGTGCTCCTCAGAGATGCATGGGGAGAGAGGCTTGTCTGCCTCCGGAGTCTCTGCGTGCTCTGGCAGAGCCCAGCCTCCCGGGGTGAAGCATGCCTCCCGTCTGAGGGCTGCCGAAAGCACTCTGACATTTCCGTGTGTCCTGTAGAAGGGGAGGCTTTGCACTTGATTCAGTTATGACCTAATTGGGCTTGGCGAGAGCTATTTAATATTCTGGAAGGAATTCCTTCAGGCCCCTTCTTTTCCATAATGAATTTTTTAAGGGCAACATTCAAAATCAAGGTCAGTTCCCAAAGGCGTCATTTGCCTTGTGGTACCGGGAAGAGTCTCTACATTAATTTTATTCAGAGTTAAAAAGTTTTTGTTTCACGTAAAAACTAGCTATAATAGATATCACCAAAGTGACACTACATAGAATACAAAGGATTCTAGTGACATTTTCTCCCACAGCAGAATCCTATAGACAGGCATGGGTATCTGCAGTGGTAGTCCTGGGGCATTTGGTACAACAGAAGACGTATCTAGCTCATCAGGGAGTTGTCTTTGGCCCTGTGTTTGCGATCCTTGGTCTGCTTTGTTCATTGCTTTAGAATATAATACACACCTATGCAATATAGTTTACTCTCATCCAAACATCTAATCCTCAAAGTGACTGGCATGCAAAATGTGTGTTTCTAATGTAGTTGAACATAGAGCTAGCCCCGACCCTTGTCCAATGGGAAGATCTTCTTTTCTTTTTTTTAATATTTGAAAATAGGAAACCAAGGGTAGGTAAGAGGGCTTTGTTCTTGTTTTTACAAAATAAGGATTCTGGGCAGCAGAGAGAACTGCTTCCTGCTGTAGGGTCGGCTTGGGCATGGGGCACAAAGGGTCCGCACGCCTGTGTCATCTCTAGTGAATGCTTGGTCTTTGGGTGAGATGGGAGGACATCAGACCACCGTGCCTGTCTTCACTGGGGGACATCCTCCAGCGTATTTCAAATGTAGTAGATTTGCATAATTGCTGCCACCTGTCCTTTCTAGACTATCTTGCATACAATACAGAGGATCTCTAGTGCTTGTATAAGCTCTGTGTGAGCTTGCTTCTGTGTAATAGTGATTAGGGGAAAAAAACTGAATCTGCAGACGGTTTTGCTTTCCCCATTTGACTGACAGTTTTGCAACCTGCAGCTTCTAGATTTAAGATTTCTTTTAAAATTATTAGTAGTACTGTGTGTGTGTGTGTGTATGTGTGTATATATACCATGGCATGCACGGAGGTCAGAGGATGATTTCATAGAGTCACATCTCCCATTATACCTTTACATAGGTTGAACTCAGATTACTAGGTTTTGGGTGGCAAGCACCTTTACCTGCTAAATCATCTCACTAGGTAAGACTTCTGTTCTTATGACACACCCAAAGCTATGATAGTGTGTTCTCTCTCTCTCTCTCTCTCTCTCTCTCTCTCTCTCTCTGTGTGTGTGTGTGTGTGTGTGTGTGTGTGTCTACCCTTTGGCAGTCTCTAATGAAGATGCGGGAGGGGGGGCGGAAGGATGAGGTAGAAAAGAACGAAAACCGAGCACCTCTAACAGCCGCATAAATTAATCTTTATTATGAATCTTTACCACTAGCCAAATCAGACTGTTTTTTTTTCTATATGTTGAATTTTTGAAGCCCTGGCAACCAGAGCTTTTACATCTTGTTCTGTTGCTCATCTGCTGAGGATACGGATCTCTCTGAGGACACTAATTAGAATAATAATTAACACTTATCACGAAGCTCTTCCACTCCCTGGGCACGTAGCTCTCTTGTGCTGCCCTTCTCCTCAGATGTCTGTGCAGCTTTGATCTCCATGCTCGGTGGGATGGGGGGCTGGCAGGGTGAGGGTTGGGGGTCTGCGGGGGCTGGGGGTGGGGCTCTGGGCTGATCCTTCCGGTAACAGACTGTCTCTCCTGTGTGGTTGCTTGGACCACTCGGGTTTTCGTGGCTTCTCAGTGAGAAGCATTTAGGTTTGCATATAAACCCTGACGTCTGTCCGTTTCCTAATTAGTCGGCTTATGCTTTTATCTTCTAATCCGTTCCTCCTGCTTTCTTCGGTTGACGTCATGCTTCCAGCCTGGCTCTGGCACTCCCCACTTATTCTGACTTCCAGGGGAGAATGATGATCTTGAACTTCTTCTGGTACATTCATTTCTCCCAAAGCCCGGATTGGAAATATTAATACCACCGGAAATGGTAATATACAGCGGGATGCAGGCCTTTCACTCGTATTAATCCTAAGAGGGTACCTCGGAGCGGGTGGCAGGGAAAGTGGGCGGGTGTTGCTACTTTGTTTCCAACCCAATTACCCAGTAAAAGAAGTCTCAACTCAATCAGTAACAATACAAGCTACAAGCCTAGATTGGGCAGATCTCCCACTGCTCTACTCTATTCCCATCTTTATTATCCCATAGAACTTGCGGTTTCTCCAGGCCAGGAGTTTCTCTCTCTGCAGCCTCTCCATCGATCCCCCATAGCTCCTCTCCTCCTGTTGATGACCCCACCCCGCTGCTCCTCCCCCCCAAACCCTCAGCTCCTCCCCCTTCCTCCTGCCCAACCATTGGCTCAAGCCTTTATTTGAAAAGTTAAGGTGGGGAGAAGGTTCACAAGGCAACTCCTCATCTGCAGCCCCTCTGAGGAGTGGAATTAGCATCAAAATACAAGTCCAGGGCTCTCCACAACAGGAGGGGGCTTCATTTGGATCTTGAAGGGCTTGGTTGGACTCCTGCCTCTGCCTCTGTGGATTATTTTGGTCCTGGATCTGCTTGTTTTTTGAGGTTGAAGGGTGTGGCCCAGCCACAGACCAGTTTGTAGGCAGTGTGGGATGGGGAGAGGCCATCTCTTGAGTTGCTTGTGAGACACCAGAAGTTCCCAGAGCTGTGCCCAGCAGTAGGGAATTTAGAGTCTCTCTTTGTCAAACCTGCTTATGTTTTCTAAGACACAAACCTCCACTCTCCATCTCCTCTGAATGGACTTTCTCCAAAGCATTCCTTTGGCTTAGTAAAACTTCATTCGGATGCAAGAGAAATATGGGACTGTTTTTCCGCTGTCGATACTGACTTTGTTTCAGAACCCATTTTGTTAGTTTGAGCTTCAGATTCTGGGAAGAAAGCCTTAGAAATAGGGAATGTGAAGAGAACGTCTATTTGGTAGGACATGCTCAATTTAGGGGTTCAACTGTCAAGCTTGTTGACAAAATGTCAAGCTCCCCAAAATGACCCTCATTCTCCAAGCGACTGTACTACGTGCTACCCTTTGACAGTGGAATGCAATGCAGCCAACATTGCATTGGTCATTTCAATTGGTGTCCTTGGTCATTTCAGTCTGTTCAACACTTCAGTTCTTGCAAACATTTTTTTTCCCCAAGATTTATTTATTATGTATACAGCTTTCTGCCTGCATGTGCACCTTCAGGCCAGAAGAGGGCACCAGATCTCATTACAGATGGTTGTGAGCCACTGTGTGGTTGCTGGCTATTGAACCCAGAACCTCTGGAAGAGCAGCCAGTGGTCTTAATCTCTAAGCCATCTCTCCAGCCTCATGCAATGAGGGCTCAGCAGATCATTCCTTGTCTCCCTTCAGCCACACTGAGAAGGAAGGAACACCGCAAGTTCTTTATGTAAACATGTTAATTTTCATTTGCTCTTTTGAACCAATGAAAGTCATCGTGGATTAATTGGATGACCTTAAAGAGACGGGGTGCACGTGGTAGGAAGGGGATAATGCTGAGTACTTCATGGATGCCTTGTGCTGTGGTTCATAAATGTCTGTAAGGCATCTCAGTCACTGCTGGACAGGCTGGCCGTGTTCATTCACGGTTCTTCACTCTTTTACCACACGACTGTAAGCACCTTCCACATGGCTCTGCTGGGCTATGTGAACTGGATGCAGACACATTTGATGGAAGCAAGGGCTCGGAAAGAGAAGGGACTCTTTAAAAGGAGTAAGCATTTCATTTATGTGGTGTGTGTGTGTGTGTGTGTGTGTGTGTACAAATGCATAGGTGTATGTCAGCACCTAAAACATTGGATCTCCTGGTATTGGAGTTATGGGCCGTTGTGAGCTACCCAATGTGGGTGCTGGGAAATGAACTCTAGTCCCATGGAAGAGCAGTTTGCCATTTCTCTAGCTACAGAATATCCTCTTTTAACATCTTTGCCGTATCAAGAGAATGATCTCAGGCTGCCCTGTAGGATAGAGATTCATGAAGGAGACAAATTGCCCCAGTTGTGCAAGCTGAAGCCGTGCTTGCTCAGGAAACCGAAGCCAAGCCTCTACAGGGACAACTGCAGAGACAATGGATGAGCCGTGCTCTAGGGAGAGCGTGTACAGGGAAGCCTGGCACGTTTAGTCAGCTGACCCCATGCGTTTAACTGACTCAGGAGCTAAGCCAATGGAAGCTGTCTACCACTGAAGGTACAGGGTTGTTCATTATGCTACAGTAGTGGTTAAACATTGCAAAATTTATGTTATTAATCATCTTTTGCAGATGGAGAAGTCAGGGCTTTATAAGATTCATCAATACACCCCAGGCCAGATAAGTGGCCACGCTGAGACTTGACTGAGGTCTTCTGATGTCCTTGAATTACATCATATGCCAATAGCGACCTGTAGAATCAACAGGTATTTTATTAATTTATTTATATGATAGAGTCTTGGCTGGCCTGGAACTCAAGATTTTCCCATCTTACCCGCCCCACCTCCAGTGCTATGATTAAAGCTGTTCACCACCATGCCTGGATTTTTTTCTGCGTGTATATGTGCATATGCACACACATGCATGCATACATACATGTACACCCATATGTATATATGCTGCTTAGGTGCAGGGCCTTATGCTGCGGAAACATGATTACTGAACTACATGCTCAACTCAAGGTAATGTGTAAAACAATAAGATTGGCTTTCTCTGCCTCTAATGCTGATCCCTTAAAAAAAAAAAACCGGATCCTTTAGGAAAAGAAGAATAAAAGTAGATGTTCTTAGAGGACCATTTAAAAGCAAGGCTGTTAAAAACTCAGTGTGTTTCTTCCATTTACTAAATTTGTGTTTCTTTCAACTTATTTTAAGCTGAAATTGCTCCTCACTCAAGAAGTCACTCTGTCCCTTCTGTTTCCACAGCATAAGCCCCACAGACTGCATGGAAACATAAGAAGAGCCCTTACCTCACTTATGCAAGGAAAATAAGATATTATGGAGTTTTCTCTGCTTCTGTAAACGAGCAGATTAAGCGAAAGTAGGAACTGAGTGTATCTCCATTTCCCCGACACAAAAATAGTGCGTTTGACCACTTTTTTAATGTTTCAGTACATTTTTGTCAACAATCTTTTATTATATATAAAAACCCTATCTCTATTGCTTATAGGAGTTTTAAAATCATTTCACAGCTGAGCGAAACCCTAAACAGAGCTATCTTAGTGTAATGAAGCAGAACGCGATTGCTTCTTAACAAGACTGGTATATGGTGACAAACAGCTTATAAAAATCCCATCTGCTACAAAACGCCGCTGTCTCACTCGCCTTAGCATCTAAATGGTATATTTCCTATCGCCTGTACGAAAAAACAGAGGGGAATAAAAAGCCTTCCTACCACCTATTGTCCTCTGACAGGAAAAGTGCTCCGTTGCTAAGGCGCTGATGAAATCCCTCCCAGCACCACCCGGGGAAGGTGGGCCTGCCCAGTGTACATGGATTTCCCACCACCCGCTTCTCTCTTCCAAGAGGGTCACATAGTAACGCAACAGCATCAAACCTTGGCGCGTGCCCCACGATGTTTGGCTTTAGGATTTGCTTAATAGATCCATCTTGGCTCCGTACTCCAGGAATCGGACAGACTGAGGTACACAAACATAATCCGAGGCCAACACTGCGGTGGTCTGAGCCCGACGGGCGTTGGCCTGCACCCAGGCCCTGGGCGGGTCGGGGGGCCATCGGGGTGCCAACCCAACCAGGAGGTTTTTTGCCCAGGCCTGCGAGCGCGCCGCCGCCATTTTGCCTGCAGGGCGACAGAGAGCTCAGGCGGGCAGACCTGTAACAGGCATAGCCTAAGGCTAACAAAGCGGGGGTCCAGGCCCCAAAAGGCACAGGACTGACCCCAAGAACTGGGCGGCTTGGTGGGCCATCTGTGAGTCAACCCGCCCAGGTGATTGTTAGCAAAGCAGACTCTCCCGGCGCTTTCAGGGAGCGCGGGCACGCACGCCCGCCATCCTAGTCACCTGGCAAACCCAATTAACAGTCAAAGCCATAGGGGAACTTTGCTCAGACCTTGGCCTCCCAGGCTTTTGCCTGGACTCAGGGACTGGGCGGCCAGGCTAACCTTGTGTGCGACAGCCCGGTTGGCAGATCGGCTGCCCAGCGGAGTGAGCAGAACACAGGGGAGGTCACAGTAGCATACACCATCGGCACTCCCTGGGAGTGCACACGGGCTCCATCTGCTCCACAGACACAATCTGGGGCAAGGCCTCAGGCAGAAGCCCTTAGCTCTACTCTCTCCGCTTCCGGATCCAGATCAGTCTGGGCGGCAGCATTACATCTCCAAGTCCTGCAAGTGGCTAGCTGGGCTTCCGGGCGGCCAGCTGGGAGAAGTCAGGGTGCTCTAGTGAATCCAGCGGGCCCCAGCGGGAGCCTTCGGGTGCCTGCTTTGGGATCTGAACAGCCTGGGCAGCAGCACACTGTCTACAAGCAGTGCAGGAGGTAAGCTGTGCACCAGAGGCCAACTGGGAAGGGGCAGCTTGCACTGGTGAGTCTAGCACTGACAAGATAAACTAACACCAGTGAGATCTAGATGGCAAAAGGCAAACGCAGGAACGTCACTAACAGAAATCAAGGCAATATGGCAACATCTGAACCCAATTCTCCTCTACCAACATGTCCTGGATACCCCATCACACCAGTAAAACAAGATTTGGATTTAAAATCACTGGTCATGATGCTGGTACAGGAACACATGAAGGTCATACATAAAGAAATTCAGGAGACAATGGATCAAAAGTTAGAAGCCCTTGCAAGGGAAACACAAAAATCATTGAAAGAAATCCAGGAGAATACAAAAGCCAACAAGGAGGAAATGCAAAAAACACTTAAAGAAATACAGGAGAACTTTGCTCAACAGGCTGAGGTCATGAAAGACGAAACACAAAAATCTCTTAAAGAAATACAGGAGAACTTTGGTCAACAGGCTGAGTTCATGAAAGAGAAAACACAAAAATCTCTTAAAGAATTACAGGAAAACACAAACATGCAAGTGAAGGAGCTAAGCAAAACCATCCAGGATCTAAAATCAGAAGTAGAAACAACTAAGAAAACTCAAAGGGAGACAACTTTGGAGATAGAAAGCCTTGGGAAGAAATCAGGGGACAGAGATACAAATATCAACAACAGAATACAAGAGATAGAAGAAAGAATCTCAGATGCTGAAGATTCCATAGAAACCATGGACTCAACAGTTAAAGAAAATGCAAAATGCAAAAAGCTTGTAACCCAAAATATCCAGGAAATCCAGGACACAATGAGAAGACCAAACCTAAGGATTATAGGCATAGAGGAGAGTGAAGATTTACAACTTAAAGGGCCAGCAAATATCTTCAATAAAATTATGGAAGAAAACTTCCCTAACCTAAAGAGAGAGATGCCCATGAATATACAAGAAGCCTACAGAACTCCAAACAGACTGGACCAGAACAGAAATACTTCCCGTCACATAATAATCAAAACACCAAATGTGCTAAACAAAGAAAGAATACTAAAGGCAGTAAGAGAAAAAGGCCAAGTAACATATAAAGGAAGACCTATCAGAATCACAGCAGACTTTTCACCTGAGACTATGAAGGCTAGAAGGTCCTGGGCAGATCTCATGCAGACTCTAAGAGAACACAAATGCCAACCAAAACTACTATATCCAGCAAAACTCTCAATCACCATAGATGGAGAAACTAAGATATTTCACGACAAAACCAAGTTCACCCAATATCTATCCACAAACCCGGCCCTAAAAAGGATAATAGGAGGACAACACCAATACAAGGAGGGAAACTTCACCCTGGAAAAAGCAAGATAGTAACCTTTCATCAAACCCAAAAGAAGTTAAGCATTCAAATTTAAAAAATAACGTCAAAAATGATAGGAAGTAACAATCACTATTCCTTAATATCTCTTAACATCAATGGACTTAATGCCCCAATAAAAAGACACAGACTAACTGAATGGATACGTAAACAGGACCCTACATTTTGCTGCTTACAGGAAACACACCTCAGGGTCAAAGACAAACACTACCTTAGAGTAAAAGGCTGGAAGACAATTTTACAAGCAAATGGTCTCAGGAAACAAGCTGGAGTAGCCATTTTAATATCAGATAAAATTGACTTTCAACCCAAAGTCATCAAAAGAGACCCTGAGGGACACTTCTTGCTGGTCAAAGGAAAAATACAAAAAGAAGAACTGTCAATCCTGAACATCTATGCCCCAAATGCAAGGGCACCCTCTTTTGTAAAAGAAACTTTATTAAAACTAAAAGCACACATTGCACCTAACACAATAATTGTGGGTGACTTCAACACTGCACTTTCCTCAATGGACCGATCAGGAAAACAGAAACTAAACAGGGACACAATGAAACTAATTGAAGCTTTGGACCAATTAGATTTAACAGATATATATAGAACATTCTATCCTAAAACAAAAGAATATACCTTTTTCTCAGCACCTCATGGTACCTTCTCCAAAATCGACCATATAATTGGTCACAAGACAGACCTCAACAAATATAAGAGGATCGAACTAATCCCATGCCTCCTATCTGATCACTATGGAGTAAAAGTGGTCTTCAATAGCAACAGAAACAACAGAAAGCCCACATACACGTGGAAACTGAACAATACTCTACTCAATGATACCTTGGTCAAGGAAGAAATAAAGAAAGAAATTAAAGACTTTTTAGAACACAATGAAAATGAAAACACAACATACCCAAATCTATGGGACACAATGAAAGCAGTGCTAAGAGGAAAACTCATAGCCCTGAGTGCCTCCAAAAAGAAAATGGAGAGAGCATACATTACCAGCTTAATGACACACCTGAAAGCCCTGGAACAAAAAGAAGCTATTTCGCCCAGGAGGAGTAGAAGGCAGGAAATCATCAAACTCAGGGCCGAAATCAATCAAGTAGAAACAAAGAGAACCATACAAAAAATCAACAATACGAGGAGCTGGTTCTTTGAGAAAATCAACAAGATAGATAAACCCTTAGCCAGAATGACCAAAGGGCACAGAGAAAGTATCCAAATTAACAAACTTAGAAATGAAAAGGGAGATATAACAACGGAAACTGAGGAAATCCAAGAAATCATCAGATCCTACTACAAGAGCCTATACTCAACACAACTGGAGAATCTGGAGGAAATGGACAATTTCCTCGACAGATACCAAATACCAAAATTAAATCAGGACCAACTAGACCATCTAAACAGTCCCATAATGCCTAAAGAAATAGAAGGAGTCATAGAAAGTCTTCCAACCAAAAAAAGCACAGGACCAGATGGCTTCAGTGCAGAATTCTACCAGACCTTCAAAGAAGAGTTAACACCAATACTCTTCAAACTATTCCACAAAATAGAAACAGAAGGAACACTACCCAATTCCTTCTACGAAGCCACAATTACGCTGATACCAAAGCCACACAAAGATCCAACAAAGAAAGAGAACTTCAGACCAATTTCCCTTATGAACATCGATGCAAAAATACTCAACAAAATTCTTGCCAACCGAATCCAAGAACACATCAAAACGATCATCCACCATGATCAAGTAGGCTTTATCCCGGGAATGCAGGGTTGGTTCAATATACGGAAATCCATCAATACAATCCACTACATAAACAAACTCAAAGAACAAAACCACATGGTCATTTCATTGGATGCTGAAAAAGCATTTGACAAAATTCAGCATCCCTTCATGCTTAAAGTCTTGGAGAGAACAGGAATTCAAGGCCCATACCTAAACATAGTAAAAGCAATATACAGCAAACCGGTAGCCAGCATCAAACTAAATGGAGAGAAACTTGAAGCAATCCCACTGAAATCAGGGACCAGACAAGGCTGCCCCCTTTCTCCTTATCTTTTCAATATTGTACTTGAGGTACTAGCTCGGGCAATTCGACAACATAAGGAGGTCAAAGGGATACAAATTGGAAAGGAAGAAGTCAAACTATCATTATTTGCAGATGACATGATCGTCTACCTAAGTGACCCAAAGAACTCCACTAGAGAGCTCCTACAGCTGATAAACAACTTCAGCAAAGTGGCAGGTTATAAAGTCAACTCAAGCAAATCAGTGGCCTTCCTATACTCAAAGGATAAGCAGGCTGAGAAAGAAATTAGGGAAATGACCCCCTTCACAATAGCCACAAACAGTATAAAGTATCTTGGGGTGACTCTTACCAAACATGTGAAAGATCTGTATGACAAGAACTTCAAGACTCTGAAGAAGGAAATGGAAGAAGACCTCAAAAAATGGGAAAACCTCCCATGCTCATGGATCGGCAGAATCAATATAGTTAAAATGGCCATTTTGCCTAAAGCACTATACAGATTCAATGCAATACCCATCAAAATCCCAACTCAATTCTTCACAGAGTTAGAAAGAGCAATTATCAAATTCATCTGGAACAACAAAAAACCCAGGATAGCTAAAACTATTCTCAGCAACAAAAGGAAATCTGGGGGAATCAGTATCCCTGACCTCAAGCAATACTACAGAGCAATAGTGTTAAAAACTGCATGGTATTGGTACAGTGACAGGCAGGAGGATCAATGGAACAGGATTGAAGATCCAGAAATGAACCCACACACCTATGGCCACTTGATCCTCGACAAAGAGGCTGAAAACATCCAATGGAAAAAAGATAGCCTTTTCAACAAATGGTGCTGGTTCAACTGGAGGTCAGCATGCAGAAGAATGCGAATTGATCCATCCTTGTCTCCTTGTACTAAGCTCAAATCCAAATGGATCAAGGACCTCCACATAAAGCCAGACACTCTGAAGCTAATAGAAAAAAAACTGGGGAAGACCATTGAGGACATCGGTACAGGGAGAAAGTTTCTGAACAGAACACCAATAGCGTATGCTCTAAGAGCAAGAATTGACAAATGGGACCTCATAAAATTACAAAGTTTCTGTAAGGCAAAGGACACCATTAAGAGGACAAATCGGCAACCAACAAATTGGGAAAAGATCTTCACCAATCCTACATCAGATAGAGGGCTAATATCCAATATATATAAAGAACTCAAGAAGTTAGACTCCAGAAAACCAAACAACCCTATTAAAAAATGGGGTACAGAGTTAAACAAAGAATTCTCACCTGAAGAACTTCGGATGGCGGAGAAGCATCTTAAAAAATGCTCAACTTCATTAGTCATTAGGGAAATGCAAATCAAAACAACCCTAAGATTTCATCTTACACCAGTCAGAATGGCTAAGATTAAAAATTCAGGAGACAGCAGGTGTTGGAGAGGGTGTGGAGAAAGAGGAACACTCCTCCACTGCTGGTGGGGTTGCAAATTGGTACAACCACTCTGGAAATCAGTCTGGCGGTTCCTCCGAAAACTGGGCACCTTACTTCCAGAAGATCCTGCTATACCACTCCTGGGCATATACCCAGAAGACTCCCCACCATGTAATAAGGATACATGTTCTACTATGTTCATAGCAGCCCTATTTGTAATTGCCAGATGCTGGAAAGAACCCAGGTATCCCTCAACAGAAGAGTGGATGCAAAAAATGTGGTATATCTACACAATGGAGTACTATTCAGCCATTAGAAACAATGAATTCATGAAATTCTTAGGCAAATGGATGGAGCTAGAGAATATCATACTAAGTGAGGTAACCCAGACTCAAAAGGTGAATCATGGTATGCACTCACTAATAAGTGGATATTAACCTAGAAAACTGGAATACCCAAAACATAATCCACACATCAAATGAGGTACAAGAAGAAAGGAGGAGTGGCCCCTGGTTCTGGAAAGACTCAGTGAAACAGTATTCAGCAAAACCAGAACGGGGAAGTGGGAAGGGGTGGGTGGGAGGACAGGGGAAGAGAAGGGGGTTTGCGGGACTTTCGGGGAGTGGGGGGGCTAGAAAAGGGGAAATCATTTGAAATGTAAATAAATTATATCGAATAATAAAAAAAAAAAAAAAAAAAAAAAAAAAAAAAGGATTTGCTTAATAGAGACAAGATACAAGTCCAGAGTAAGAACCCACGGCTGTACGAACGGTTGGTTGACGTGTCATGTTTTAGAAGGGCTCCTGCTGACGTCATCCACTCTTGGTTCTATATGATTCTGCACATAAGTATCTGCATTCTTTGCATGGCTTCTTTAAGCATCTTCCATTCATCACCAATTTAATATATTTATCTTGGCCAAGTGACCTTTTGTTTCAAAACAGTTCAAACCGATAAATTTGACAAAATGATTAAAATTATGAACTTAAATTTTCAATACTTTTGTCTAAAACCAGACAATTCACTTTTTTGTGGATTGTTCTCTCTCTCTCTCTCTCTCTCTCTCTCTCTCTCTCTGTGTGTGTGTGTGTGTGTGTGTGTGTGTGTGAGCCAGAGGTCAACACTAAGCGGCTTCCTCAACATCTCCCCACCTTATTTTGTGAGATGAAACTTCACATTGAACCTGGAGCTACTGAGCGCCAGGCCTAGCTCTGTCTCCCTACTACTGGGATTACACACTCACACTTCCATGCCTGGTTGTCTCTGTGCATATTCAAAAACCAGATTCGGGTCCTCATGCTTGTATGACAAATACTACCTTCTGTTCCACCTCCCCTACTCCTGGGTCATTTCCTTCTACAGAAAATAAGCCAGAACATCCAACAACTTTTCAGAATGCCACACATCTAGAGGTAATCTACGACCGCTTTTAAAGCACACATAGAATCTTTTGTGAAAAAAAAATATATAATCTAACTTCTTCCATTAGGTTATAAAAATCCATTTTACTTCCTGGCTTGGTTTTGTTTATAGGATATGGGAAATTTTCTTGCAAAGAGACAATGAAAGCTGCTATTTAAATATGTTTAACCTTCAAGTGAAATGTTCTAAAACTTTCTGGTCCTTTGAAGAGGCCCTTTAAGAACCTGCTGTGACTTGGTCCCTATTTATGTGCATCCCCAGCAGGGCTTTGTTACAAAGGATATTGCATGTATGCTTTCCATTATGATTACAATAGTCACTGAGTAGTTACCATGCCCCCATGGTATGATGTCATTCCATGCCTCCGATTCTTGTATGATGTCATTCCAGGCCCCCGACTCTTGAATGATGCCATTATCCTTAAAGGAACTCTGTGAGGCAGTATGATGACACCTCTTCATGACACAGAAAGGTATGTAGGCTAAAGAGAGGTGTGTGTCACACAGCAATTGGCCAGGTCTTCTAATAGAGCTTTTTATTAGGTTGTGCTGCCCCGGAGAGTGTGCAGGGAGATGAACAGTATGCAGAGGGCACTGAGCCGGGAATCGCTGCTTGGCATGTTACCCTGATGGAATGGTTGGGTCAAACGAAGACTGTGAGACTCATGGAGCTGCGACGTGAATGCGTGCATCCAGGAGGGAAGGGGACCAATAATGTGCCTAAAGAACGTGTGCTTTGCTTTCTTTGCTTGCTTGGAATATTTAAATGTTACTCTAATGTTTGACCATTCTAATTGTTCACCCTTTTCCTTTTAATGAACATTTAGATGGTTTCTGTTATTTTTGGATATTCTGAAAACAGATGCTAAGAACATTGTTGTAGAAATGTTTATGGTCATATACAGGCATTTCTCTTAGGATTATCAACAGGCATGGTATTTATCTGTTCAACAAAAACTGAATAAGTACTATGTGATGTGCACTGCTTTAAGTCTTGCCAGTAACATCGTAAATGAACTTGAAACATATGTGTTCTCATGAAGCTGTCCAGTGTTAGGAGATGGCCAGGTAACAAACATCCTGAGAGCAATAGCCACGGGGCTATGATAAAGAGGCGGCGGCGGAGGTGGAGGTGGAGGTGAAGGTGGAGATGCAGATAGAGGTGGAGATGGAGATGCAGATAGAGGTGGAGATGGAGATGCAGATAGAGGTGGAGATGGAGATGCAGATAGAGGTGGAGGTGGAGATGCAGATAGAGGTGGAGATGGAGATGCAGATAGAGATGGAGATGCAGATAGAGGTGGAGGTAGAGGTGAAGGTGGAGATGCAGATAGAGGTGGAGGTGGAGATGCAGATAGAGGTGGAGATGAGGGAGTAAGCAGGGAGCTATGGTTGCTTTCTTAACACAAAAGGGCCTTCTGAGGTGACATAGAATTGAGACCACGCCCCAATGGGATAGAGGAGCTAGTCCCACGAATGAAGTGCAGGCAACGGGTACAGGGCAATACAGTAGAATATAAACAATTGTTACTAATGACCTGTAAAACATCCATCCAGGAGGGATCTTTAGAATCCCAGAACTATGGAAAATGGAAAATGATCGAGCTCAAATTTGATCTCAGATCTGGTGACCGCAGAGTGTGGGCCTTTAGAGCTATGAGTTTGCAACTATGATTTTTTTTTTTTTTTTTGCATTTTCTAATCTTTGGAACTTGTTGCATACATTTTTGTCTATGTCTGAGCAAAAATATATCTATAGTTTTTATTATAATACAATCTTAAGTTGTGTGATGAGAATTTAGAATCAAGTAACAGCTGAGAGGAGGAAGGAATATAAAATGCAGACCCATTTAAAATGGCTTTTAAAGGTCAGCTCTCGGCTGCTAAATAGGCAAAACAAGCTAAGCTATGGAATATGAGCATACTGATTCTTGGTGTGTTGCACATTATTGATGTTGAGTTCTGTGTTAGCCCTGTTACTATACTTAGCCGGTAACTTGTAAAGTGTCCTGCACACTGGAAAAGAGACAAAGTAACAAGGTGACCACAGTCTGAATACAGATTGGAGGTGGGGTAGAGGTGACAGTGCTCATTAAAAATAACGAGGAAGGACAACAGACAGTCCCCAAGGGCTGTCACTTGCCAGTATGCGTTCAGCGATTCCACGCGGCTGCCATGTGCCAGTCTGTGTTCAGTGATTCCACATGTTTTCATTAGGAAAGTAAGAAAGGGGGCTGGATCTCGGCCAACAGAGTTCAGATGTCTATGAAACATTGTTTCTTCTTCGGTAAGAACTTTTTGTTATTGTGGACTCCAGCTACTTAGGTGTTATCCGGGAGAAAAGAATACATAGGTTGGTTTCTCCTTGTACTCCCCTCTAGTTCTTTGAAATAAAGTATCTTAGGCCAGTGATGTTAAAAACAAAATTCATGTAAATACCCACAATCCCGCTGGACATTCACATAGCAAGAACACAGGCTGCTTGCTGAAGGACCACCGAGGCTCAGAAGCTGGTTTTCACTCCGCATTTTCAGGAATGTGCACACATCTTGGTGGATTTCAATTCAGGTCCTTTTCATCTTCAGTGGTCCCCATTCTTTCCTTCTTCTTTTTTTGGTATGCAGAAGCATATCATTTTAATTTCCTTCGTAATGAACACAAGCCACTTCGATATTAAAACCGTTCTTTTTAAGAAGCATATGAAATGTGAATTCTCTCCAAATTCCATTCTCCTGTCTGCTACCCATTCTGCTCTGATTCCTTTCTGTTTGCCGTTTGTGATGACAGCTTTGGCAACGCTGTTTTCTGATGCTGCTATTCTTCATGTTTATGGGCTTCGCTAGTAGCATAAAGATAAAGACAGCCTCAGTGCCTGCTCTACAGCTCAGGCCTAATGTGCTAGCAGTGGAAGGAGCTGAGGAGCCCAAGGCATTGCGTGCTGGTCCCACTGCCATGGCCTCATTATACTGCAGTGCCCTCAGGCTGTACTGCTGCCAAACTCATACAAGCAAGGCGGAACAGTACTGGACTAAGTAAGAAGGGCTGGATTTATGGGAGCACGGATGTGGCTTCCTGGAATTTACAAAGGAAACACATTTCCCATGGTAGCACAAAGGGACAGCAGGTGTTTCAGCCGGAAGGGAGGAGATGAACGCAGGACCGCACGTGTTAATAGAATCAATGTCTGCCTTTGATGTTACTCTTCCAGAGAGGAAACAGTCCGGAGCGAACAGAAATGTTCTCACGTGCATGACTAAGGCGTGTAGTATGGGTGGAATTCTTATTCTCACAAGTCTTAGGGATTTGGGGGGGGTCTGTGGATGTGGCGTCCAGCACAAATCCAGAGTCTATCTAGAGTGAAGTGGATACAAATAGCTCATGGTAAGACCACCACAAAGATGCTTACAGTCTTGTGTTGAGCTCTATATCAGGCAAAGGCTTTTATATTAAAAACAAGCAAACAAACAATAAAAAATAAAAACAAACCAGTCATGTTAGGCATGTTGAATTGCTTTAGACGGGGGTGAATTAAATAAGCAGGTGGTAATAAAGTCTTTTTATTTCCCTTCCTCATCTCTTGATGTTTCAGGTGCAGCCTTTTGTTAACCTTCCCTGTTGCTTGCAAAGAAATACACTGTAGCTTTTCCTTCTTTTCCTCTCGCTATGCCGGTTCTTTTAGGAGTAAGGGGATACAATGATAGCTCATGCAGAATTGAAGTACGGGTGGCTCAGACAAGAATGTAAATCAAGCATGGAGGTGCTGCACCCCAGGAGGAGCCATAGGTGGTGGGCAAACTTCATAAACACACACGGAATGCAACACAGTATCGGGAACAGCTGGGAAACGTCACTTGACCTTTAGCCTGAATGGTAAAGCTGATGGATACATTATGTTCACCTTCTATTTCCTTTCCAAAGCAGCTGTGGAAATCATCCTAAGGTGATGCAAAGGAGTATGGGGGATGCTACTGAGGACAGAGACAGTAAATGACACTAGAGTCAGGCTGGGATTACTTGGATGCAATCAATGGGAATTGTTCTAGGTCAAAAGAGAAATACTTGTTGGAAGGCTACAGAGGAATAGAATATGGAAAGAATTAGGTTCAGAGAAGAAACAGGACCAGGGATACTCCAGCAGTCTGTGAGATGAGGCTGAGTGGGCAAGTTCCAGGAGGGAGCACTTGACTGAATCACCAAGATCGTATTTCCTCTTCCCTACTGTCGTGGCTACAGCATACAACGTTGTGCCCATTGGAAGGGAGATGCTTCTTTAATGGGACACCAGAGAAACATTGTCAGAGAAGAGGAATCACAAGCCCATCAGCTCACTGAAGCAACTGTCCACTGCACAGCGTACGTGCCTTTGATTCCTAGGGCTTTTAGTTTGTGGTCAGTGCAGTCTGTGAGAGGAAGTAGAGGATAAGTCGGATAAGGAAAACCATCATTATCATGACAGAGCACGTGACCTGCCTTGCACGGGCACTGGATACGAACTTCCGGGCTGTTTTACCAGCAGAAGCAAAGAACATTTTTGCCCATTTCAAAACTTTCTTATGTTAGGCAAGGTTCTCTAGAGAAACAGAACTGTAGAGAAACAGAACTCTAGAGAAACAGAACAGGGTTCTCTAGAGAAACAGAAAAAGTATCTATGGCTATCTATCTGTAAGAAGTATTGAGAACCTTCCAGATGCCTGGTTCAAGAAGAGAGGGATGTGGTGGTAGCCTCAGTTTACTGCCTGGGAAGCATCCTGGAGAGCTGCTGTTACTGAGCTGTGGCATCAGGAGGCTGGGAAGCTGGTCTCTGGGAAGAGTGAGGCCTGGCAGCAGCCAGGTAACCAGAGTCTCAGAAGGATGCATCCGACACAGACCTGCAGTTTTCCCCTGGCTTTCTTTTTCATTAGGGCCACTGAAGGACTGTGTCACACACATTAAGGGACTGGTCTGTTGGGGGCCAGGTAGGGCCAAAGGTCCTGTGGGGTCCTGTAGATGGAACAAGGAATGATGAGCGGTTCCCTTGTCAGAGACTTGCTTGGCAAGGTCAACAATGGACTGGGACCAGGGATGGGTCTGAAAACAAGGCTGGGGCCTGGGGTTTGCCTCTAAAGCTGAGGTCAAATGTTCCAGACCTGCAGCATAAAGCCAGAATGTCCCTAGCAAAGCCAGAGGAAGTAGAGCTGCCCTGAGTTCCCGTCACTCCTCTGTCCGGCTTCTCCATCCTCTGTTTCTCCACCTGAGGGTATAAGGAGCCGTGATACTAATAACATGCTAGTGTGGGCCATTAACCCTCATAGGCCTCCAGACTCCGGCTTTTGACTATTTCTTTCTGCTTCTGTCCTCCTTATGGGAGTCACAGCATAACCCAGGAAAACGGTTGGCCTTTCCTTCTTACTTTCTACACCACACGCCAATCCTTTCTGGAAATGTTCCAGATACACAGGCCTATTTCACTAGTCCTAAGTCACCCTTAATGGCAATCAAATTGATAACTGAGCCCTATTGTATTTGAACTCTGAAAATGGGAGGAGTTTACTTAATATCTTTTCTTAACGGTAGGGTGGTACAGAACATGGACCATTGACAGAAGACTCTCTCCTGCAGACAGGGCAGCCACACTAAAAAAACCAGACATGCAGATATGGATTAGTGTGTGTGTGTATATGTGTATGTTTATGTGTGTATGTATATGTATATTTATGTATTTATACATGTATATATATGTGTGTATTATATGTGCATATTATATGCATATTACATATACACATATATGTATAATATAATATGCATATATAATATAATATGTATATAAATATACAGTGTAATATAATATGTGTGTATTATATGTATATATACATATATAAATAGAAAATTCTATATTATAATAAGCAAGCAAAAGATGGAAACCTTTTTTAGTAATATCTTCATAAAGGGTGTACATGCAAGTGCAGTCACAGAGATGGATAACACAGGGAGATAAGACCATGTCTCAGAAACTAGGCTGTGAGCTTTGGTACAGACTGGTAAAGGACAGAGATTCAGCAAGATCCAAGGTAAGAGCAAGATCCATGGCCTCAGAAATAGGCACTAGCACCCCTTTATATACAGCTCATCCTCGATTGTGTTCAGTTTTGTGTGGCTTAGCTGGGTGGTGGACATTTGGAGTATGCATTATTATTAGTGGTTCCTCTTTTCCCAAGTTAGCTTTCTGTAATTTTCAGGATTAGTCCCTAGAGGATTGGGGAGGGGCTTGGCACAAATGGACCCAGAGGCTGGCTGCTGGTACTTCACAGAGAAAGAGAACTGCAAAGGGGGCACGTCTATGGATAGAATGGATGTGTGTGTGTGTGTGTGTGTGTGTGTGTGAGAGAGAGAGAGAGGGGGGGGGGTGGATGGAGTCTCTGTGGCTTTGTCAATTTACTAGCTTAGAGACCTCTTAAGTTTTACTTTCATCAACTGAAAAATGGAGACACAGGGGGCTGATCCCTGTCCTATAGAGCCATCAACAGAGCAGTTACATAAGTGGTTGACACAGGGTCTGCATGTAGCAAGAGTTCTGTATGTTGTTATCTCTTAGGTTTTGCACAAAGACATGATTATACTAACTCAAGAAAGAAAACAACGAGAAAACAGATTTTGAATAAAAGCTTCAGCTATAGAGCTGAGTAAGATTCAGATTATTGATTAGTTGATAATATATAACATGTACATATTAAAG
Organism: Apodemus sylvaticus; assembly: GCF_947179515.1. Lineage (NCBI taxonomy): Eukaryota > Metazoa > Chordata > Mammalia > Rodentia > Muridae > Apodemus > Apodemus sylvaticus. The sequence goes on from NC_067491.1 coordinate 6,504,472, forward strand.
TAATTAGAAATACCATAACACAGAGTCATAGTAGGTACTTTGTAAGCCCAGTCCTTGGCCTGTGTGACTTGTCTTCCATGAAAAATAATGCAATATTCAGATGAATCTATGTAGTATGGTGTCTAGATTATAGGATGGCACTGCTTTTCCTGATCTTGACTCTCGTCAGAAGACTTGTGACATTCTAAATAATTCTGAATTTGGGGCACATCTAATACGTCATATTAAAATAGGTTGATAGGATCTGTAGAAGGTCTAGATAGTCACTGAGAAATGTTTGAGGGAAGTGGGGTTGGGTGGAGCAGAGATGAAAAGGAGACTTGATTCCTGTCTTCAAGTCACAAGATGAGAACCATCTTGTACAGTGGTTGGAAACAGAAGTAGATTATGGCTCAGGGTGAAGAAGAGAATCAGAATGTCCTCTCTGTATTGTCCTCTGTGTTGGTTTAATTCCTGCTACTAGAAGATTTTCTTAATACATGCAGAGAGGACTAGTGTTTCTTTGAGTTGGAGTTCTTGAGAAGTTGTTAGGCAAGTCCAGTCCTTTTTTTTAAAGATATATTTATTTATTTATTATATGTAAGTACACTGTAGCTGTCTTCAGACACCCGAGAAGAGGAGGTCAGATCTCGTTAAGGATGGTTGTGAGCTACCGTGTGGTTGCTGGGATTTGAACTCAGGACCTTCAGAAGAGCAGTCAGTGCTCTTACCCACTGAGTCACCTCTCCAGCCCAAGTCCAGTCTTTTGACTCCAAAACTCAGTCGACATTCTATAAAGACAACAGAAGCAGTCATGGCCCAATGAATCCTTACTGTTTCCCAGGGCTAATTTCTGCACAAGGGGATGTGCTTCAGAACTGGCTTTCAGAACCTGGCATCTCTTGACCAAGGAGTCTATAAAAGCTGGGGGAAAGTAGCCAAATGGTAAGAGACCCTAAGTATTAGGGGCATGGAACAGAATAAATGAACAGGAGAGAAATGCTCTTTCCTCATTGTGCCTCCTATAGACACTACAGCTTTTGTTGTTGTTGTTGTTTTTTTGGGGTTTTTTGTTTGTTTGTTTTTGTTTTTTTGGATGTCAGGAGTCAAGGATACTCATGGTGTTAGGATCAAATGTTTTCACACAGACACAGAAAGAGCTCTCCGAAGTCAGTTAGCCTGATCTCTAGCTTTCTTAAGAGAGAAACTATGATGCATATTCTGGTCAGAAAGGTGGATGATCATGGGAAGAACACCTTGTCTCTGTCCCTAACAATCTCTCTGTCTTGTCTGGAAACGAGAAGGAGAGCCATCGTGGAGTGATGGGCAATTCCACTTAATTTCAACACAGGTTCATTGAGTGGGTGTAGTATCCCCAGCATACAGATTAGCACCTGTTAGAATCTAACATATCAAGGAACACAGTGCCCAGTAGACCCCCTGTGAGTGATACAGTGAGCTTCAATGCCTTATTCTCTCGATAAATTCTGGGGTGGGGGTGTGGGGAAATGGTCAACTGTTGGATTCCATAGCTGCCTGCAGCTATTACGAAGTGGGTTGCTGGAACAGAAGCTGAGGAATGAATAGGGAAGGGGCGAAAAGAAAAAGGGCCAAGACAATATTCATTGATCAAAGCCGAAACTTTAATGGCACCAGACCTTTTAACAGTTTGGGCAAACCCTTCCCCCCAGACTCTGGGCTGAGTTCCGGTGGAAGTTGTCTAGCTTCTCCAGGAGGTCCTTGTCTTGACTTCTCCGGCAGCTGGGTGGGTCACCTGCTTAATTCAGGAATTCCTAGACCTGGAGGAACAATGAACTTAACCTTTACTTTGAGCAGTCCACCCTAGGCGGAGCAGGATCCTCATTATCTGGGAGAAGTTAACCTTGACCATATACAAGTAGACTCTTAGCACTCCACCCAAGGATAAAAATTCCTGCCTTAACCTACTTCCCTATTATGTCCTAATGGCAGATTCCTGCCGGAAGCCAGGGATTGTCTTTGACCAACATCAAACTCTGACTAAGTGCATGACTGCCCCAATATGGCTCTGTACAGTCAACAGCTTTCATGCAACTTCAAATATTTATTACTATTACTAAGAACTGATTATTTACCTGGGAAAAATTCATTAAGATTTGAATCATCCTTAAATTTTCAGCCTTTCTGGAGCTAAATTATTAGCATCTTTCATTAAAAACTATTTATTTTTGTTTATATGTGTATTTTGTCTGCCTGTATGTCTGTGTACCACATGTATGCAGTATCCACAGAGGACAGAAAAGGGTGTTAGATTCCCTTGTACGAGAGTTACAGATGTGAGCTGCCACAGAGATACTGGGAACCGAACCTGGGTTCTCAATACAAGCAGCCAGTGCTCTTGACTGTCGAGCTGTCTCTCCAGCCTATTTTAGTTAAATTTTATTAAAAATTAGTTCTCTAGATGGTGAAACAATAAGTAACATGTATTTGCAGATTCCCTGGAGTGAACTCCCTTTTTAGAGCTAGGCACCCATTAGAGCCATACATATCAAGGTACACAGGGTCCAGTATATCACAGACCTGAGTGAGTGACACAGTGAACTTCAAAGCTTTATTCTCTCGCTACATTCTGGGGTAGGGGGAATGGTCAACAGCTTTCATACAACTTCTAATATTTATTACTATTACTAAGAAAAGTAAGTACTAAGTATTCATTACTATTACTAACTGCATAAAATCACGAAGAAAAAGTAATTGTAAATTACTGCTATTATAATAAACAGATATCCTGATAATTAGTCTTGGAAGCTGGAGAATAAAGTGCCTTAAGAAATTCATCTATCCTTGAACAGTTGGTACACGTTGGTATGTAGGGGAGGAGAGTGCTATCTGGCATGAGAAAGCCATAGCAGGGACACCAGTCCTTACAAGACAAATGGGGAGTCACAATATTCCAATTACATTTATGTCAAACATTCTTCCTCTCAATAATGTCAGTTAATTCTTTTTATTTTTTATTTTTTTATTTTTGGTTTTTTGGATTTGGTTTTTTTTCGAGACAGGATTTCTCCGTGTAGCCCTGGCTGTCCTGGAACTCACTCTGTAGACCAGGCTGGCCTTGAACTCAGAAATCAGCCTGCCTCTGCCTCCCAGAGTGCTGGGATTACAGGTGTCCACCACCACTGCCCGGCTAATTCTTGTAAATATTATATAGCAACTGTCAGTAGCCCAGTCGCCTATGTCAGAAAAATGTGTTTCACAACTGTTTTAGGGTTTTTAATGCTGTAAGGAAATACCATGACTGAAGCAAGTTGGAGAGGAAAGGGTTTATTCAGCATACACTTCCATAGCACTGTTCATTACTGAAGGAAGTCAGGACAGGAACCTGGAGGCATGAACTGATACAGAGGTCATGGAGGGTTGCTGCTTACTGGCTTGCTCTCCATGGCCTACTCAGCCTGCTTTCTTGTAGAACCCAGGACCACCAGCCCAGGGATAGCTCTACCCACAATAGATGGGGTTTTCTCCCCTTGATCACTAATTTAAAAAATGTGCTAGCACTCTGGGAGGCAGAGGCAGGCAGATTTCTGAGTTTGAGACCAGCCTGGTCTATAGAGTGAGTTCCAGGACAGCCAGGGCTACACAGAGAAACCCTGTCTCGAAAAAACCAAATCCAAAAAACCAAAAACCAAAACCAAAAACAAAAAACAAAAAAACAAAAAAAACCCCAAAAACAACAACAACAAAAAACCCCTAAAAATGTGCTATAGCTGGATCTTATGTATGCATTTCCTCAATTAAAGTTCTCTCCTTTCAGATGACTCTAGCTTGTGTCAAGTTGACATAAAGTAGCCAGGACAACAATTGAATGAAAATTTCAACAACAGCTACAGATTACATCATGTGGTATTTTCAAGACAATTTATAATAGCACAATTTCTTAACCTTTCCCCCTAAAAGAATAAAATAATTATCATGCCTGATTGAAACCCTCTATGATCTAGCAGTCTGAGGAATTAAAGACCAAACCTGGCTGTTATGAAAGTTCACACACAGAATTACTTTGTGCAGGCCATGCATATTTATAACTAAACCATTCTTTGATGTGCATTAATAATGTGCCTTGGGATTGCACAAAGAATAATTCATAAGTATTCTGGAAAAGAGGAAGAAGCCACAATTAAATCAAGATAATTAGCATGGATATTGGGTGATGACTGGAAGGAATCGAAGATTCCTCCTGAATGGGCTTGGCTTCTCAGTGAGTCTCAGAATCTAAGATTCAGCAAACAGAAGGTGAGATGCCAAGAGGGTAACTTTCTGGAAATACAGCCCTTCCAAGATCGGTGATCGCAGCGAGCATTAACTCTGCACTGGTGAAACATCTCTATCCACTTGTTAAACTTTAAAAATATTTGTCTGCTATAGAGAGCAGCGCTAATTCCTGCCCTGAATTCAAAGCACGAGGCCAGCCACGTTCTGCCAGTGTTTTAGTCCTTAACTGAATCTAAAATGCGAAACTAGAGAGCACATAATGCTTCGTCTATTTAAGAAATAAAATAATTTATTTTAATATTTAATCTTCATGATAGTTAGGACTCCTTTAATCTCCAGGCAAAGCAGTTTTGTCAAGTCTAAGTTTGTTAATAATTTAATTTTTCTTCCAGACTTGAAAGCCTGTACTATGTGCTGGGACATGGGGCTTGTACTAGTTTTCTGTTGTTTGCTAAGACAGCGCATCCAAGGGCAACTCGCGAAGAGAAGAGTTTATCGTTCATTACGGTTCCAGAAGGATATGGTAGGGAAGCCTGGTGGTAAGCGGCCAGCATGGCGCAAGATTCTGCGACTCACATCTCAACCATCAGCATGAGGCAGGGAGAGCAAACTGGAAGTGGTGCAAAGCTTTTAACCACGAAGCCTGTTCCCAGTGACATGCTCCCCCGAGCAAGGCTGCTCCATCTAAACCTCCCCACACAGTTTCACCAGCTGGGACCAGCGTCGAAACACCCCAGACAACAAGGTCATTTCTCATTCCAACCACCGCAGGGCTTCCATTGCAACATAGTATCAGCACCCACACTGTAAATGAATGCTGGAATTTTGACCCAAGGCATTGGTTTTTATCCTTTAGAACTATATCTACTTATTTATCTTTTAGTTGTTGAGGCAAAGCCTTGCTGTGTAATCCAGGCTAGCCTTGAACTCCTGATCTTTCTGCCTCTAGAGTCCTGGGATAAAAATGCGTGTCATCACATCTGGGTGCTCTACGGATGGTCGGATGGTCGGATGGTATATCCAGTATATCCAGTGGCTCAGGTGCTTCTGGAGTTGGCTCTTCCTTCTTTTCTCACTTCAGAGGGTGGGGCTGGCATCTTCCCAGTCACGTGTTGCCTCCCCCCCCCCGCCCCCCCCCCCCTTCTTTCTTTCCACTCCTCGCCCTGACGCAGAGTCCTCTGGGACCTCAGTTGCTATGGACAACACCCATTTCCTTACCATCACTTCAGCCTGAACTGCCATTACCTCTCAGGGTTCAGGCGACCGTTTTTTCCTTCTCCATTGTCTTTATCCTCAAATCCTTTCTGCAGGGGAAATGTTTTAAGACACAAACCAGCTCTTGGTGTTCTTTCTAGTTTCAGTGTTGAGTTTCTCCAGCATTTGATTTCACCAACGTTACAGTTCTCAGTACCTTGACCATGTTGCGTCCAGTGAGTGCCTCCTTCTGGTTCAGCCATGATGTTCCCCACTGTTCCAACTTCAAAATCTTGTTTTTTGAATGTTTGTCCTATGCTCAGATTACGTCCTTAATCACCATGGAAACAGTTCTCCGAGGCGTCAAGCTCTTCAGTTAATTTTATTTCTACTCTTAACTTTTTCCTCATCTTTATTTTCTCTGTATCCACTTTGAATCCATATCCATTGCAACTGTATAGAATTTTATTGGCATATATTGATTGTATATAGGCCATTTTTATAAAACAGATAACATACATATTTTATATGTAATATAAAATATTTATATGTAATATATTTATATGTAATATGTATTTATTACATATATTATATATTACATATATTTATATGTAACATAGTAAATATAATACTTATATGTAACATATGTTATATATAATATTTATATGTAATATAAAATATGTAATATATAATACCTACACATATCTCTTCTTTTCCTCCCTTCCTCTCCTTTTACTTTCCTTTGTTTTCCTAGGCAGTTTCTTATTATCGAAAAGCATTTATGTAAGTGAATCATTATATTTATGTTCTGGAAAACCCTTACTTCTTTAAGGTCTCATCTATATCTTTTCCATACTATGTTCACACAGTCACTCACTTCTGTAGAGAAGTCCTATATCACATGGATTTGAATCACTACTTGCAGATTTTGAAAGTTTATGTCCTTCCAAAATTCACGTGGAAACCAAATCCCCATTTTTTTTTTATACAGTATTAAGAGGTAGGAGCCTTAGCGGATGGTCAAGGCTCAAGGAGACATCTCTTATTAGTAGGAGTCATGCCCATTGACAGCGATCTGAGGAGGCTGTCTGTTCTTCCACCCTGTGAAGAGGAAGAAACTGCAGCCTCTTTGAGGAAGGGAGCCACGCAGGAGCAGACCTCACAGCTGCTACCTCAGGTCTAGTGATTTAACCTTGTGCTTCCCAGCCTTCAGAACTGCGAGGAATGCATTTTGGCTGCCTCTGAATTGTGTGTGAATTGTATGTGAATTGTGTGTGTGAATTGCCAGTGTGTTTGCTGTAACAGCCCGAAGGGTCCAAGACACCCCCTTGATGGAAACTCAGAGCCAGTTTAGCATTCTGTGCCCACTGGGTGTGATGAGAACTAGATGTTGGAGACTGTGATCCAGGCCAGCCACAGTCCTGCCCTGGCAGAGCCTGCAATATCTTGTGACTTGTCAAGATACAGGAATGCAAATCAGCATTGGTCTTGCAAGGGGTCAGGGCGGGCTTCCCAGATAAGGCAGTACTGAGACTTGGAGCAGTAGGGCTTGGGCTGACACACAGAGATGTGGAGGTGGAGGGGACCGTGCAGTCAGTTGCTCACTATGATCCAACAAAGGGTGAACAGTGAATGGAGAGTAAGTCTGGGGCAGTGTCATTTGTGGGGTGCCCTAAAACCCTGAGTAATTTTAAGAGGTAGAAAGCATCAGAGAGGTTTTAAGGAGGTCATGACATAATTATCTTTGCTTTAAAACTCTCTAAGGATAAGCTGATTGGAGATAGAGTTTTGTGACCTTTTTGTTTTTCTGGGCATCACCCAGGTGTTTTATTCTCCTAAATTTTGCTGAGTCATTAATGCTGAGTCATTATCTTGTTTCTTCCTTGGACTCCTTGGGTTGTTTGCTGAAGTTTGTCATTCTTTTAAATTCAATGACCTGGGATTCATCTCCATAATTCTCACTGGAAAACATTTATGTGGGATGGCTAAGATTTGGAGAGGAGATACTGGCTCGATATTTTGCACACATGCATACATGCACACACACATATATTTATAGTTTTGTATTTGTAGTATATATTTGCAGTTTTGTGATGAGATCTGGGAATGTGGACATCTTTTTTGTTAGTTCTGTGTCTGATATGGACAGAAAAGGTTGCAGAAGAAGAGAGGATTTGTGGGTGGTCAGGGCCTAGTGGTTGGAAATGACTTAGGTAATGCCTTAGGTCAGGGGTCATCAACCTGTGGATCGTGACTCCTCTGGGGAGGGAGCATTGGATGACCACATGACCCTTTCACAGGGGTAGCCTAAGACCCTCAGAAAACACAGTTATTTACATCACAATTAAGAACAGTAGGAAAATTACAGTTATGAAGTAGCAGTAAAAATAGTTTGTGGTTGGGGGTCACCACAACATGAGGAACTATATTGAACAGTAGCAGAGTTAGGCGGGTTGAGAACCAATGACTTAGGTGGAAAAGGAGATTCAGCCAGTGTACAGGGTGCTCATCCCAGTCAAAGCCTGGAGTGTAGGCATAGACCTGGCCTGGTAAAGACATTGGATGTAGTGTGGGAGGAGCCTGTGGGTGGTAAGGTAGTCAGGGTGGGTCCAGGCAGAATCCTAGAATCCTGCTTGAGCAGGGATGGCCAGACTAGGCTTAGACCCTCATGTAGTGTAAGACCCCAAAAAACCGAGGGTGCAGCAGTACCCCATCCCCCGGAAGGCGACTCCCAAATCACTTGCGAGAAATGGTCTTGATGCAATAACATGATGATTTCTTTATTCCAGAATTCTGGGTTCCACAGCCGTACACTGCGCAGGGCCAGAGGACTATGGACCATGAGTGTCAATTGCGACAGCTTTTATAAGTTTACAACAAAGCCTGAGAATCACAAACCAATCATTTCTTAGCATGGAGAGCCCACTAAATTTGAGCCAATTGATTTGTACCACTCCATAGTTTTTAGGCCAATCAGTTTAAATTATCAGAGCCTGCGCTCAGTGGACCAATTAGTTTCCTATTTTCTTGAATGTCTATAGCTGCATGAACTCCTGCATAGGGGTAATGGCATACATAGTTTACTGAAGCAAGGTAAGCTTAGCCCATTTCCAGTTACCTTGTGGGGCCAGGATCACCTACTTAAGGCCTTTCTGCTAGGTCTAAACAAAGGGCGGGCTCTGGAATGTGACCTTTTACCTAGTTTCTAACAAAGTGTGATAGCATTTTAAACTTCTGATTTCTTGGGGTCATTAGAGGTAGGCTGTATTATTTTCTATCCTTTCAGTAGGATCTGGGCTAGGTCTGGAAGGTTGGGAAGGGTGAGCGGAGGGGAGAAGATCAGGTAGATTTATCAGGGAAGACATTGGAGAAGGATGTGTCTCTTGCCTGGGAGGTTGGTGGGGAGAGGTTGGATGCTATGAGTTTTCTGTTGAGGATTAGGCAAGATACCAGAGCAGAACAGTTGAGTAAATATTATTCCCAGATAAATATCACAGTGTCATTGTTTGCTCCCATTGGGTGTGGTTGACGGGTTCACTAAAGCATCTTGTAGACCTTCAAAGGGAACAGGAAAGGTAGAAGGAGGAAAAACCAGGGCAGAGCTCAGTTTAAACAGTTTCAGTACAAGGTCATTTGAATACCTATAAGTACTAGTTTGAATACGTATATGCAGTAATATACGTATACATAGAGTCACTACTTAATTATGCTAATAAAACTTAGTCTCAACAACTAATTGAAATAGTCAAGGGATCTCCAACTGAGAACTTCCCTATAAGGCCTTGTATTTTTTAATCCTTACCTCTGTCCCCAAGTCACTGTCTTTCAGTGATGGCATGCAGAGACATCTGTGACAGGAAGAGGGATCTGGCAGCAGTGGTGATGGCCACGCCTTATTGTAAGACCCCCAAAAACCGGCACCCCATACCTTGGAAGGTGACACCCAAATCACTCCAGAGAAACGGTCTCAATGCAATAGCAAGAGGATATTTTATTCCAGAGCTCTGGGGTCCACAGTCACACACTGCGCAGGAGCAGAAGACTGCGGGACCCCATGCAACTGAAGTCAGAGGTATTTAAAGAGGAAAAATCATAAGACAAGGAGTGCAGGACACAATTCTTAAGGCAAGGGGTGGAGGACAAATTATGTATGGAATGGGGAAGTACAGAATGAGGAAGTCAGGCAATAGTTTATGCCTTAAGGAAGGTTAGAGATTATCTGGAGCAAACGTCCTTGGGGCATTGTATAGTTAAACATTGGAACTAGAACCGGGTGGGCTATCTTTCTCAAGTTGAAAGCAGAAAAACAAGTTACTCTGTGCTGGGCTAGTTGTTCAGGGGTCTAAAAACATTGAGTTGGGGGTCTGTCAGTATCATGTTCTCAAAGGGTGACGGAGGCAGGAAAGCCTTCTGTCTCTGTGTGAGTGCGTATGTGTGTGTGCATATGTGTGTATGTGAGTGTGTGTGTATGAGAGTATGGGTCAGTGTATGTCTACGTGTGAGTGTGTGTCTATGTGTGAATGAGTGCGCATTTGTGTGAGTATATGTGTGTGCATGTGTGAGAGTGTGTGTGTATGTGCATGTTTGAATGTATGTGTGAGTGTGTGTATATCTGTGTGTGCATGTATGAGTGTGTGCCTGTGTGTATGTGCATGTTTGAATGTGTGTGTGTGTGTGTGAAGTCCTGGCATGTCATTCCTCAGTAGTTCTCTACTATAGTTTTGGAGACAGGGACTCTCAATGAGATCTGGGTTCACTGATTTGGCTGGACTGACTGGCACTAGGGATTTTCCTGTATCTGACTCCTAAACCCTGGGATTGCCAGCTCATGCCCAGCTTTTTAAAATATACATGCTGTGGGGTCCAACTTAGGACCGTAGACTTCTAATCAAGCACTTAACCTATAAGCCATCTCTCCAGGTCCCAGGACCTGTCCTCTTCATGTTTATCTCAGAGGAGATTAATCTCTATCATTTTATATTTATCAATACCAGTAATCTCTACTCAAATCAACCATAGCTCACGAGATTGTCTTGAAAGGGGAACAGGAGGGAATCGGTTTACGAGGCATTTTTGAGGAGAGTAAGGTGGTCCACTGAGGTGACCATCCAAATAAGAGCATTTGAAAAATCAATTTCAATGGGAAATCTCCAAACACGGATTTTGTCATTTTTTCTGCTTCATTTCTTCTTTTATCTGTGGAAACACAGTGCCCGGGAGAGAGAAGGCTCTTAGCGAGGACATACTGCATTATTAGCACAGACAACTGCTATCGCACAGGAAGCCCTCCTCGATGGTGTTCTCCAGCTCCTGCTTCTACATGAATGACTGGGAACGACTGTGGCTTTATTTGCTGGGTTGTCCCAAATTCATCCTTGTTAGGCTGTTGGCTACCTTGGTTTAGCTTTTAAAATATCATCCCCCACTCCCCTGATCATTTGCTATTTTAATCTGTGGTCCAGGAAGCCAACTATTTCAGTTATTTGAGTTCAAGAAATTAATTTATTTCTTTTATTTTTTTTTCTTACTGTGATTGCTTTCTAGCGGTAAAATGAGATTTAAGTGGTGCACATGAGTGTTAGGGTGTCTAGTGCAGTAACAGACATTCAAATTGGATGCTGGCACATAGACTCTCTGTGGTTGTTTAGTATTCTGGACCTGGTTTCTCCTCAAGGCCAAAAGTTATGGGCCTAGACTGTGATATAAACTTAACCCAGTATTATCCCGTGTTATGGACTGCCGCGGGATTTTAATCAGACTTACATTCCTTGCAGACTTTGCTTCTGCAAGTCGTCAGTTTTCAACTCTATCCCTGTGTCTGATTGCTCATGTAATATTAAACTGTAGTTGAACCTTAATTTCTGGAAATATGCATACATTTTTAAAATGATGAATTCAAGAACTGATGAACTACAGAAAGTTGTTTCTCCATAACCACTGAGAAATGAAAATAACGAATAATCACGAATCAATAGATGTTTTAAGCTCAACTGGTATGCTTTTAAAGTAGACACAAACAATTAGTACTTAATACATTCAGGCATTCCATCTTATTTTGTGCTATCCTTATCTGTGGTCTAATACACATCACTAACACAATACCTTCTTAGATTTTAAAATCGATTCTCTTATTTTTGAGACTGTTATAGGCTTCTATCATTTTCCTCCTCACTTTCCTCCCTTTAAACCCTCCCATGCACCCTTCCTTGCTATCTTTTAAATTTATGGCCTCTTTTTTCATTAATTATTGTTACATACATATATGTATACACATGTATATTTCTAAGTATAACCTGCTCAGTCTTGTATAGTGTTGCTTGTATGTAGGTAAGCAACTGACTGTCCTGTGCAGTTACAACATCTGTGAGCCTCCACAACTGCCAACATGACATAATAACCTTAAGGGTGCATTAGTGGCACACACACCTCAGTGGTAACCAACAGCTTTCTAATTGGATTTAAGGCCTGACCAATCAGAGGGAACTATTCATGCCTGGTGCTAGAAACTTAGCTAACTACCCAGACATAGTGAAGCCTTGGGTCTTGAAGGAATCTACAACCACTACTTCACCAAACTAGCATAATCCCTAGCTAAATTCTAAATATCGGTTCTTACACAGGTAATTGTAGTCCTCACCCCTCAGAAGGAAACTTCTTTTTGTAACAGATGGTATTACAGAAAACCACAACCAATCAAAATGGAGCTTGGTCCCAGTAGATCTATGTACAAAACACTGGTGTGTCTGAAGCCCAAGGATCATTGTAGAAAAGAGGGTAGAAAGACCGCAATAGTCAGAGAAGCACAGAGTTTGTTATGTGACTATGTTGCCTACTAATGTCAGACAGAGGCAATACCTATAAAGTCTCACTGACGAGACTGTCTACCAATGAGTTCATCACGGTGCTGAAGTGGACTGGGGAAAGACCTTGAGGCTTCAACCTTAAAGAACTACAGCTGACTAAAGAATTCTAAGAATGGCTGGCGGGGGTGGGGGGGAGGATGGGGGGGTGGAGCTGAGGCCTTTCTAGTGATCTGATGCTCTGTACGGCTGGAGAACGAGCCCTGTGTCTTAGTTAGGGTTTTCCTGCCTTGAACCAAGGCCAAGGGAACTCTTTGAAGGACAACATTTAGTTGGGGCTGGCTCACAGGTTCAGAGGTTCAGTCCATTATCAAAGTAGGAACATGGCAGCATCCAGGCAGGCATGGTACAGGAGGAGCTGAGAGTTCTACATCTTCATCCGAAAGATGCTAGCAGAATACTCACTTCCAAGCAGCTAGGGTGAGGGTTGGTTTAAGCCCATCCCCACAGTGACACACCAACTCCAGCAAGGCCATACCTCTTTGTAGTGCCACTCCCTGGGCTGAGCATATACAAACCATCACACTGGGCAACGGGGAACAGCAAGGACAACTCAGGGGACCTCCTCTGTGCTGTTTTTTGTTTTTGACACCAGCATTACTGACACATACCATTTTGGAGTTTTGTCCAGGATAACTCAGTGAACACACTTTACTGTTTTAGCCTTAACATTACTTAAGGGTGTATTTTCCAACCTTTGCAGTCAACTACTTATAACCAGTTTACAGTCAGTCACTTGTGCTACACTTTCATGGAAAGTTCACCAAAGAAAGTAAAAATCCTATTCAGCAAGGAAATAATTTCTTTCTTTCTTTTTTTCTTTTTTGGAAAGCATATTTGAAATGGCTGAGATTAAGATTCAGGGCCTTTCTTCTGGATAATGGATATGACCATTCTATTGCCCATAAACAATCTACTTACCCAAGCTTAGCCCATAAAACACAGTTCAAAGAAGATACAGTCCAAATACCCTGTTGTCTTTCATTCATTACTTGGTCGGAACAACTATCTGAGTGTATTATTCTGTGTGTTTCTGCTGGATTTGCAGTTTTCCCCCAAAGCCCCGTATAAATTTTTAAAAATGAGTTCTTCCATTTTCTTTTTGTTTCCTAAAATACAGGATCATTTTATTTATTTAGTAATATTGAAGAAGGAAGTCTAGCATACAAACGAATGTTCTAGGATCTTAGCCTACTGTGATACATTCTGAGTTGTTTTTAGTTTTCTTAGCAATTAAATCAGAAGATGAACTGATTCAGTGACCGGAGTTTAATTTTTCAATAGTGTACATTTCTGGGATACACTTTATAACCTTTGATTGTGATACAAATAATTCTGTATTGAGTATATATATTATTTCCATGAACTACCTTGGGTGGATGTCCTGATTTGTTTTCCGTCGCTGTGATAAACACCAGGACTCAAAGAAACTTGGGGAAGAGAAGGTTTATCTGACTTTCAGGTCAGAGTCTATTGTGAAAGGAAGCTAGCACAGCTCAAGGCAGGAAACTGGAGAGGAACAGCATCAGAAAACCTTGGAGGACTGGTAGGATTTCTCTGGTATGCTCCGGTAGTTTTCCCAGGCCCATCTGCCAAGGGGTGATGCTGCCCTTGGTGGGCTGGGCCCTCCTGCATCAGGTAACAATTAAGAATATGTCCGACAGATGAGCCCGCTGTCTGAGTTGATGGAAGTAATTCTCCATTTGATATGTGTTCTTCCCAGGTATGTCAAGTTGACAGCTAAGGTTGACAGCCACCTGAAGAGGGTGTTTCTGGTTTCTTCGGAGACTCAGTTGTGTCATGTGGTGTTTTTCTGGAAACTGTCTTAGAGGATGTTTTTGCTGAAGCAGACATGTGGGAGGATATTTATCTGAGAACTAACGTGGTGTTTTTCTGGAGGTAGCTTGGGAAAAGGGCATGTGATGTTTTGCTCAAACAATGCTTGAGAGAGACAGGAGATGTTTGGGAAGGGTATAAATAGAGCCCAACGGACAGGGGATGATGCTGGGAGAACAGGGGATGATGCTGGGTGGACAGGGGATGATGCTGGGTGGACAGGGGATGATGCTGGGTGGACAGGGGATGATGCTGGGTGGACAGGGGATGATGCTGGGTGGACAGGGGATGATGCTGGGTGGACAGGGGATGATGCTGGGTGGACAGGGGATGATGCTGGGTGGACAGGGGATGATGCTGGGTGGACAGGGGATGATGCTGGGTGGACAGGGGATGATGCTGGGTGGACAGGGGATGATGCTGGGTGGACAGGGAATGATGGTGGGTGGCATCACTATGCCTTGGCATTCTCTGCTGGCCGTCATCGGGTTTTGTTGATGACACTGGGTGCTATTGGCTCACCTTACCATTCTTAAAAGACATCATAGAGAAAAACACACCAAAAAAACTTTGGTGGTATCAGGGCTCAGGCCGATTGGCAGAGCCTCTCGATTTCTTCCGGACTGAACTGCCATTGCTGAGTCACAAAATGATGTCTGCGAGTGGTTGGAGCTGCTGGTGCTGATTTCTGTGAACTGAGCTGCTGCTATCCTGACAACACAGATTGGAATTGCTCCAAAGAACTGTTTCTACACAGGACCACATCCTCCTTTGCCCTATTAACCATTCCTTTCCACTACCTCTGGTGGGAGGTGGGCTAGAAGGGAGGTTAAAGAATTTAAGAGCCCTTATTGAGAGCAGATTTTGACAACTCTGAGCCTACAGCCATCACTGTGTGTAAAAGGATGGAAGATACTAGGCTGGGCCACTGCACCCAAGAGGCATGTGACCTAGTGGAAGAACTGGCCACGAAAACAATGGTTGTAATGGATGTCGCTCGATTTAACAATTACTCCGAAGGATTACTGGCTTTATCTTTACTCCCGTCAGGATTTGTGTTTCGCGCTATATTAGCTGGTTGCTCCTGACAGGACGCCGATACATACCAGCTTAAGCGAAGGGAGTTATCACTAACGTCAGAGATGGTCCTGAGACTGAGCTGATACCAAGCATGTCTGATCAGGATCTGAGAACGTTAACAGGTGGTCTCTCTTCATCCCTCAGCGCGTAATGCATTCAGTCCTAATTTCAGGCCTGAAAGGCACAAAGGAGAATCATATTGCTAGAAGTCCCCGTATGGGGCTGCGGTGGGGGTTCTGTTTCGTGATTAGCTTCCATGGGGGTAGAATCCCGCATAAGCCTTTCCAATGCGCTCCACCCCAGCAGAAACCACGTGGTTTGAAGGAAGCAGATGCATCATCGCCAGGGGGCAGGGTGTCCTGAGCAGAGAGAAGGGAGTGCCCACAGGAACCGGCTACGAGGAGCAGGCAGTTCTGCACACTGTCTCCTAAGTCAGCAGCTTCCGTGTGATCACTCTTCCCTCTCCACTAAGCCACCACAGTCTTTAGCGCCTTATGTTTCCGAGCCTTACCCACAGGCAATGACATATTGGAAACCTGGATAAAAGCACTTTAAGAGTGTGCTCCCTTATCGTATTTCTAAATAGCTCTTAATTTAATGGTGTTTGAGGAAGTCAAGCACACAAGAGATTAGTTTTTACTGGAGATTTTTTTTTTTTACCCAGTTTTATTTACAGCTAAATAAAGTGAACAAGGCCCTCAGTAGATTACAAAAGTGTGGTTGGATCTTCAGTCTACACTCAGAGCTTTGTGCTCCTCACCATTCTGATAGCATCTTCCCCTCCCTTCTCTCCTCCCAGTCTCTCCTTATCTCCTCTACCCCTCAGAGAAGGGGAGGCCTCCCGCGGATTATCAAGGAGCCTTGGCCCATCAAGTTGCACCAGGTCTAGGTGCTTTTTCTCCTATTGTAGCTACACAAGGCCGCCCAGTTAGGGGATGGGGATCCGCAGGAGGGCAACAGTCAGAGACAGAGCCTGCTGTTAGGAGTCCCACGTGAAGATGGAGCTATACAAATGTTACAAATGTGCAGAAGACCCTAGATCTGCTGTGTATGATCTCTGGTTGGCGGTTCGGTCTCTGTGAGCCCCTATGGGGCACAGGTCAGTTGATTCTGTAGGTTTTCTTGTGGTGTCTTTGACCTTTCTGACTCCTTCAATCTTTCCTCCCTCTCTTTCACAAGATTCCTCAAGCTCCACTTAAGGTTTGGCTGGGGGTCTCTGCATCTGTTTCCATCAGCTGCTGGGGGGAATCTCTCAGATGACAGTCATGCTAGGTTCCTGTCTGTAAGCAGAGCAGAATATCATTAATAGTGTCAGGAGTTGACTGAATTGATATGCAATTCCTAAGAAAGGGGCTTATGCAAAATAAAAGACTTAGCTTTGGTCTTCAAGGGAGAGGAGGGAGAGGTATCTTCCAGCAGACGACAGAGCTGCCAGCTTGCTCCCCATCACTGACTATGACCTTCCAAACACCCTGTCATGGTTCATATATGATTGGCCCAGGAAGTAGCCCTATTAGGAGGTGTGGCCTTGTTGGAGTAGGTATGTCACTGTGGTTGTGTGGGCTTAAGACCCTCACCCTAGTTGCCTGGAAGTCAGTCTTCTACTAGCAACCTTCAGATGAAGATATAGAACTCTCACCTCCTCCTGCACCATATCTGCCTGGATGCTGCCATGTTTCTGCCTTGATGACAATGGACTGAACCTCTGAACCTGTAAGCCAGCCCCAATTAAATGTTGTCTTTTATAAAACTTGCATTGGTCATGGTGTCTGTTCACAGCAGTGAAACCCTAACTAAGACACACCCCTTCCTCAGGGCCCTCTCTCAAGCTGAGGCAGATCCTCAGCACTCAGCCATTAGATATTCCCCTGTCAAGAATTCCCTGTTTAGCTCTGTACCCCATTTTTTAATTGGGCTATTTGGTTTATTGATGTCTAAGTTCTTGAGTTCTTTATATATTTTGGATGTCAGTCCTCTGTCAGATGTAGGGTTGGTGAAGATCTTTCCCCATTCTGTAAGCTGCTGTTTTGTCCTTTTGACAGGGTCCTCTGCCTTACAGAAGCTTTTCAGTTGTATGAGGTCCCAATATTAATTATTGATCTTAGTGCCCAAGCTATTGGTATTCTGTTCAGGAGGTTATCTCCCGTACCAATACATTCAAGGCTATTCCCCACTTTTCTCTTCTAGTATATTTAGTGTATCTGGTTTTATGCTGATGTCTTTGACCCACTTTGACTTGAGTTTTATGCAGGGTGATAGATATGGATCTACTTACATTCTTCTACATGAAGACACCCAGTGAGTCCAGCACCATTTATTAGGGATCCTTTCTCTTTCCCATTGTATAGTCTTGCCTTCTTTGTCAAAAAGCAAATGTCCATCGATATGTGGCTTTATTTCTGGGTCTTCAGTTCAATTCCATTGATCAACCTATCTGTTCCTATACTAATACACTGCAGTTTTTATTACTATTGCTCAGTAGTACAGCATGATATCAGGGATAGTGATGCCTCAGAAGTTCTTTTATTCAGAACTGTTTTGGCTATCCTGGGTTTTTTGCTTCTTCCATATGAAGTTGAGAGTTGCTCTTTCCAGGTCTGTAAAGAATTATGTTGGAATTTTGATGGGAATTGCATTGAATGTATAGATTGCTTTTGTTGAGATGGCCATTTTTACTATGTTAATCCTACCAATCCACGAGCATGGGAGATCTTTCCATGTTCTGGTATCATCCTCAATTTCTTTCTTCAGAGACTTGAAGGTCTTGTCATATAGATCTTTCACTTGCTTGGTTAGTTACACTGAAATATTTTATATTATTTGTGGTTATTGTAAAGGGTGTTGTTTCTCTAATTTGCTTCTCAGTCTGCTTATCATTTGTATTTAAAGGGGCTATTGATTTCTTTACTTTTGTATTCATCCACTTTGCTGAAGGTATTTATCAGCTGTAGGAGTTCTCTGGTAGAGTTTTTGGGGGTCACTTATGTGTACTATAAAATCATCTACAAAAAGTGATATTTTGACTTCTTCCTTTTCAGTTTGTAACACCTTGATCTCCTTTGGTTGTATAGTTGCTCTGGCTAGAACTCTGAATGCTATATTGGAGAGAGAGAGCAAGAATGGGCAGCCTGTCTTGTCCCTGATTTTAGTGGAATTGCTTTTGTTTTCTATTTAATTTGATGTTGGCTGTTGGCTTGCTGTATGTTGCCTTTATCGTGTTTAGGTATGCGCCTTGTATCCCTTATCTCTCCAAGACTTTTAACATGACAGGGTGTTGGATTTTGTCAAAGGCGTTTTCAACATCTAATGAGATGACCAGGTGGTTGTTTTCATCCAGTTTGTTTATATGGATTACATTGATGTAGTTTTGTATGTGAACCATCCCACATGTATGTTCATAAGGGAGATTGGTCTGAAGTTCTTTTAGTTAAATCTTCTTGTGGTTTAGTTATCAGAATGATTGTAACCTCATAAAATGAATCTGACAATGTTCCTTTTGTCTTTCTTTTTTTTTTTGAATACTTTGAGGAATAGTGGTATTAGCTCTTTTCTGAAAGTCTGGTAGAATTCTGTATTAAAACCATTTGACCCTGGGCTTTTTGGGGGGCGGGGTGGAAGTAGGGAGACGTTATAGAATAGAATGACTGCTTCTATTTCCTTACTGAATATTTAAGTTGTTTGCCTGATCTTTATTTAACTTTGGTGAGTGGCATCTAGCAAGAAAATCGTCCGTTTTGTTTATATGTCTCAATTTTGTAAAGTATAGGTTTTTGAAATAAGACCTAATGATTCTTTGGATTTCTTCTGTGTCTGTCATTATGTCCCCCTTTTCATTTCTAATTTTGTTAATATTCTCTCTCTCTCTCTCTCTCTCTCTCTCTCTCTTGCTCTGCCTTTTAGTTACTTTGGCCAAGCATTTGTCTAACTTGATTTTTGTTTGTTTTGTTTTTTGTTTTTTATCTCAAAGAAGCAACTTTGGGTTTCTTTGATTCATTGTATTCTCTTTGCTTCTGAAATATTGACTTCAGCCATGAGTTTGATTATTTCCTGCTGTCTATTCCTCTTGGGTGTGTTTGCTTTTTCTAGAGCTTTTTTCGGGTGTGCTGAAATAGAATCAGGAGTTAACTCAATAGAATGCGACCTCCCTAATTTCTTTATGAAAAGGGATTTAGTGCTGTGTAGCACTGCTTTCATTGTGTCCCATAAGTTTGGGCATGTTGTGCATCATTTTCTTTCAATTCTAGAAAGCCTTTAATTTCTTTCTTTTTCTCTTTCTTCCTTCCTTCTTTCCTTCCTTGACACAGTGGTCATTGAGAAGAGAATTGTTCAGTTTCCATTATTTTATTTGAGATTATAATTACCTCACTTGCCCGTTCATTAGCCCCTCCCACACACACACCCTCCTACACACCCCTCCTTGCTCTCCTTTAAATCTGTGGCCTCTCTTCTCATCAGTTGTTCCATACATATGTACTCAGTATGTGCAACCTGCTGTGTCTGTGTAATGTTACTTAACCATGTGTTTGCAGGGCTGACCACTTGGTGCTGGGTAACAAGTTTGTGTGCTCCTCTCACTGTAATGGAAGGAATCCTAGCTGAGAGGACCCATCTCTAGCATTTCTTTTTCTTAAGGACCTTGGTTGAACACAACCCCTGACTTGCACTGAATCATAACATGTGTAATTATGGCTGGATGACAGCTGCCTTGGCTGTATGCTGCTGAATGTTGCCTGCGAGTGTTATTAAACTCGAAGGGCTATATTTAGGCTTTCACAAGTGACATTTTTTTTTTGTAAACCACATTCTGCACAAATGACTTTAAGTGACCTTTGCCCTTGCCTGCCTGTCTTCACCTCTCTCTCCATTTCTGCCTGTTAATATTAGCTTGAAATAACCTAATCTTCTTTGAATTACCCCCAAACAATTTCCACAGCTTTTTATTTATTTTTATACAAATTTGCATGATTAAGAAGATCTGCTAGACCTCAAATGCAAATAGCGAATGCGGTGCTTGAAGGAAGCTGGGCAAAGCCACGTGCTAATCCGTTTATCACTAAGGAAAATGAGCCTTAGTCCAGGGAAGAGCTGAGCAGATATTGTCAGTGGTGAGGTGACTGTGGAATTAGCATTTAAAATTCACAGCATGAATCTGAATATTTGAAAAGAACTTAAACATTGACCCTTCTGATGTTTAACAGGGAGAAGCATTCAGTTTGCATTTCATTAACTACTAGAACTCAGATGGGGGACCAGTTCTACTCCTAATTAAAAACAATACCTTACCAAATCATCTTTGGAGGAAAGTTTCATATATTCTCCAGATTTATACTATGACACAGACTTCTTATTTACATGAGCTATACGAATTGGTGATTGGATGGGATCAATAGAAAACTACTTTGGTGATCCAATTATTCAGTTTTCCTCAAATATATTACCTAAAAAGCTGTTATGCATGGCATGCATGGAGACTATTAATCAATATAGTTTATTATTTCTTAGATTTTTCTTCTTGTTCCTCCTACGTTCAAAATAGAGATGATTTGGGATTGTAGGAATTGTTCCAAATAGTTTGGTGATAGTGGCGCTGGAGAGATGACTCAACCATTAGGATCACTTGTTGCTCTTGGCAGAGGACCCAAGTTCAGGTCCCAGTGTCTACATGGTGGCTTACAAGCATCCATGACCCCTGCTCCAGGGGTTTGACACCTGCTCTTCTGATTCCATAGGCACCAGGCATTTATATGGTTCACATACATATAGGCAGGTGGCATATACACATACACAAAACTAAAAAAAAAAAAAATCTATGTAATTTGGTAATAAGTCATTATAACTTTTATAATGGCAATTTTGTTTCTGTGCTTGTAATTTGATGTCATGAACAAACTGACACTGGATGCTGCTTTTGAATTCAGTTAAGGTGCCTATCAGAACCTAGATAAATTTGGATTTTTAATGTTTCCATTATTGTTCTTGTTATTTGTGCTTTTTAAAAAAAACAAAACAACTTCATTTGCTGATTTCTTTCATTGGAACTTACCCAGTGTGTACATTTTATCACAATTATTTGTTAATTGACTTAGTTACTTGCAGTATAACAACAAATCCATTGATGCTGCAGCACTGAGGACTAGGGACCGCTTCTCCTTCCAGGTGGCACATGAATATTTTAATAACATCCTTTAAGAGCAAAACGGCCTGCTTTTGTTGAGTAGTCAGAATGGCATCTTCCTGAGCAGTTTTAATTCCCTCAAAAAACCAAAAAAAAAAAAAAAAACCTTCAGATTTCCATACTTTTTTTCAAAAATTATTTTATGTGTGTAATTACTTGTCTATATGTATGTCTGTGCACCACTCAAATGCCCGGTGCCCACAGAAGCCAGATGATGTGATCAGGTCCCCTGGACTTGGAATAGTGGGGGTTGTGAGCCCCCTTGTGAGTGCTTGGGAATCAGGCCGAGTTCCTCTGGAGGAGCAGCCAGCGCTCTTAACCACTAAGGCACCTTTTCAGTAGAGGGTTTAAAAGTCTAGTTGAAGTGTGGACTGTGACACCATGGGGACTGTGACATGGAGGGGAAGATGGGCAGGGCAGTGAGCGTTGCGTTCTGTACATCTCATGGCGGTAAAGGAAACCGAGGCAGATGGGCTCTCGCTGAGAGGGGTAGCTCTGCTTAGACACAGACCTAGTAATGGTCAGAAATGATAATGCCCACCGCTTGGGCTGTGTAGATGGTAAAACAGACGCTCGAGGAAGTTGAAATGGCATGCTTATGGTTGTGTATATCATTGTATAAGGTGAATCAGCCAAAATCCCTGGATTTTTTTTTTATTTCTGTTTTTCAAAGGGTCCTCAAATCTGTGATTTGATACCTTTCATCATTTTTGAAAAAAAAATGCCATTACATGCTAAATATTGCTTGTGTTTTATATTTTTTCTCTCTGGAACTACAACTAAATGTATTTTAGACACACACACACACACACACACACACACACGCACACGCGCGCGCGCGCGCACACACACACACACACACACACACACACACACATACATACACACTCACACACGAATAACTCAGCAAGTTGTTACACATTTCCATGTGGCCACGCAGTCTGCTAATTGACCATTTTGCTAAGTGTATCAGTTCCTACAAGGACATTAGTTCATACAACCATTGTTTCATGTTTTATTGCTCAACTTGAGTTCAACCGCTCAGTTTTGTAAATAAACTATCAGTGAGCATCTCTGTGCTCAAAATATTCACTTTAAAATCAATATTATTAATTGAGGGTGACTCTTTAGAAGAAGCACTGCTAACTTAAAAAGGTACATGTTTACATGGTTCCTGGAAAATCTTACTACGGTTCCTCTTTTAAAACAAGTTGGGTGTTCTCATTCTGTCAGAATATGGTCCGTGAAGAGATTTCTGAGTGTTTAGGAGAGAACTCCAAGGTAACAAAATTCTTCCTCCGTAACTTGGATTTGTTCTTGGAGTGTAGGTCCGTGCTCCTCCCAGATGTAGTAAATAGGAGTGAGTTTGCTTTGGATTGCCCAACGTCTTACCTTTGTTACTCAAAGAGCACAGGTGTTGCCCTTGTGACTGCACACAGTCCAAACTCAATGGGACCTTGTTGTGGATAGCCCGGGACTTGTATTTTGATGCTAATTCCACTCCTGGGAGGGGCTACCGATGAAGAGTTGCCTTTTGAACCTTCTCCCCACCTTAACTTTTCAAATAAAGGCTTGAACCAATGATTGGGCAGGAGGAAGTGGGAGGAGCTGAGGGTTTTGGGGAGGAGAAAAGAATCAACGGGGAAAAGGGGAGGAGTTATGAGGATCAAAGGAGAGAATGGAGGGAAGCTCGTGGCCTGGAGAAACCACAAGTTATATGGGATAATAGGGAATAGAATAGTGTAGTGGGAGATCTGCCCAATGTAGGCATATAGCTTGTATTGTTACTGATTGAGTTGCGATTTCTTTTACTGGCTAATGGGTTGGAAACAAAGTAATTGGGTTGGAAACAAAGTAGCAACAGGACCTTGCCTAGCCCTCGGAATATAAATAGTTTGATGTGCTGAACACAGTTGGTGACTGCATGGGGTTTGGTCTGCCTCATTTTTAGGCTCCACTCCTCCAGGTTAAAGTTACCAACAGAGTGGTAGCATTGTTCCATCATGTCCAAGGTTTCTTCTTCTAGTCCTCTGCCATAACATATTCTGGACAAACTGGTTAACACTTGTGTAAGGTAAATATTGCTTTGAGGGAAGCCTAATGTAATTAGGAATGATAATGGATAGTATTTAATTTTTAATCACTGCAAATGTGACTAAAATGAAATAGTTGTCCTTAGAAAGGAAGGAATAAATGCTACAAGCATTTACTAATGACCCCCTGATATTGTTTTAAACAATACTTTTTATTCATGTCTGGTATAACTGACTTTGGCTTGGATGAAGTGCAGAATTCCCAGCTTTATTTAAAATAATTAACATGTAGTATTCCTTTACTTTTGACAATTTTTGCCTGACTAAATGGAGGGGAAGGGACATTTAAATGGTGAAAGAAAAAAGCACTGGACAAAACAAGAAACAAAGGGGGGGAGAAGAGGGAGGGGGATGGGGAGACAGAGAAAGGGGAAGAGGGAGAGGGAGAGGGAGAGGGAGAGGGAGAGGGAGAGGGAGAGGGAGAGGGAGAGGGAGAGGGAGAGGGAGAGGGAGAGGAGAGAGAGAGAGAGAGAGAGAGAGAGAGAGAGAGAGAGAGAGAGAATAGCCTGGAACAGGAGGGAGATCAGCTTAGCTTTTTGAAGCCATGTTATTGTAGAAGCATTTCCTTCTCTCTGATCCCTAATGACCCCTTTTATACAACAATGAAGAACCAAGTCATATCCTGCTTATTCTTGCTTACTGCAGGGTAGCCATGGGCAAATCTACTAATTAAATTCTGACTAATTTTTGTTGGGGTTATGGGAACAACCTAAATATCTCAACCCTAAAAACACAGAACTATCCTTATTTTCTACAACAACATGGTAAAATTAATGTATCTTCTTATTGTATAAGTATGGGTGCTTTGTGGGTCTATCTGGGCCTGTTGCCTGCAGAGCTCAGGATAAAGGATCCCCAGGGACTGGAGTTATAAACAGCTGTGTGTCCACCTGTGGGTGCAGGGAATCTTATCCCAGGTCCTATTGAAGAACAGTGTTCTTAATTGCCCAGCCATTTCTTCAGCCCCAAATTGAAGTATCTTAGGGTTGTAAAATTCCATAAGTTCTTGGAATTATAGGGTTGTATTTAATAAAGTACAGATAAGTAAAACTATTTTTCAAATGCCTTATTGGAATATGCAGATTCAGACATAGTAACCGACAAAGCTAAGATATTAAGTTATTGTGTGGAATTTAATGACAGCATCTAAAAGTCATGACATTTTTTGTTTGATGTGCTGGGTCTAATTTATATGTAAATATAGTCTCTGTAGTATTACCTAGACATTTAAATGCTGTCTGAATGGCTTATTCAGGAAACTGATGTAGATCTCTCAGTATTGTGCTATAAAGGAGTTCTATAAATTATAACTTATATATATTTTTAAAAATACAAAGACCACATACAGTGATTTTGGTTGAAGTGGGTTCTATCCATATTGAGGTGTGTAATTATAATTAATTTTCAGTAAAGTTACTTTTGTGCCATTTCTGAACTTCTGTAGGAGAGTTGGTAGCTACAATAAGAACAATAGCAGATTTCTGTGGTGACCTGGAGGGAATTAGGAAGTCTCCAACAATGCTAGAGCATAGGAAATGCTGCTCCAAATTTGGTGTCTTGGCATGGTCAATGTTTTAAGCTAAAAAAAACTGAGAAACCACAGTAGGGGAAATTCTCTCTTACTTCTCTGTTGAATAACCATCATGTGACAAGGGTTGATCCCAGTACCCAGGGATGTTAGTCAGAGTGACTGAGGAAAATATGAACAAATGAGTCGTGCCAACTCTGCGCTACAGAGAATACTGTGATTACATCATACTCTATAGGAAGACATCTATATAACTGTTTATTCTTCAACTATGAAACAGACAACATAAGCAAAGACCTAGATGTAAAACCCGAAAGTACGAAAATTGTAGAGGGAATCTAGGGCACAGATTCTTCAATATTGGTCTCTTCATTGGTTCTTTGGACATCAACCCAAAAAAGCTCAGACTATAAAAGTAAAAATATAAATAAGAGATGAGGCAAAATCAACAGGATGATAAGGCAGTAGCCCAAGAGCCATCAAAACATGTATGTGTGTGAGCTACATATATGATAAGGAGGACATATTATGAAGAACTCTTTTAATAGCAGAAAAATAATGCCATTAAAACTAGGCAAAGCATTTGAATGTATTTCTCAAAGGAGACACAAGATGGCCGCTATGTACATGCAGGTGTCCAGCATCACTAATTACCAGGGAAGAGCGGATCTTCCCTCATACTTGTTAAGGATCATTACTCTAAGAGAGATGAGCTGTAACCAACATTGGTGAGAGTGTTGAGGAAAACAAACCCTAAGTGTGTAGCTTGGGGTCAGCCATTATGGGAACAGTGTGGTAGTTCTTAAAAGGTTTAAAGATGAAATGAGCACTTGGCACAGAAACCCTCTTCTGAGCATGTACTCAAAGGAGAGAAAATGCATTTCCTGGAAGATATTGGCACTTGAAACATTCTTTATAATAACCAACCATGGGACAAGCTTCACACTTATCAATGGAGAGATGAATAGAGAAGGTATGACATGGAAGATCCTTCACACTCATCAATGGATAGATGGATAGAGAAGGTACCATATAGAATGCCCTTCACCCTCATCAATGGAGAGATGACTAGAACAGATATGACACACGAATAAGTTCACCCTGAGAAGAGAGATACCACTCTTTGTTACAACACAGCTGATATAGAGAACATTGTGTTAAGTGAAATAAGCCAAACACAGCAAGAAAAGTTTCTATGATCTCATTTATATGTAGATTTTTGTCAAGCCAAATACACAGAGATAGAGAATGGAATGTTGTGGCCATTACAGATGTGGGCAGTGGAAAGGGTGAGGGGATATAGAAAACAGGTCAGAGGGTCAGGCTTAGGGATTTAACACAGAACATGAGGACTGATGCTGATACATTTATAATTGAGGAGGTTTTAAAAGTTCAATTCCAGCTGCTTTTGTGACCCAAACCACAGTTATGTGAATTGGCCAACTGGGATTTGCTTCACTATTGTCCCATTTTTCTATTTCTGTGAATCTCCCAACTTATAAACCTTATAACATAAATAAATAGAAATGAACGACTTTATTTTTGTGTGTGCTGTGTGTACTTATCTGTGTGATTTTAGATTTTTAGAAGGCTCTCGCATCATAAAGAAAACTTGTTAAATGAGGTCCTTACTCTCTCCTTTTGGTAGACAGTTATTATAAAGGTGTCAACTGCGACTCTTTCGATGAATAAGGAAAGAATATTATTTTCTTGTTTGACCCTACGTGGTACATGCAATTTTAAATTCTAATTTCCATGCTTTTTGGATGGAAACAGCTGTCTGAAGGTGTCATCTGGTCTGTGACTAGTTTGCAGCAGACAAATAGTCAAGCAACACAACTTAATTAGCCTCAAGCACTTGAACAGACTCTTGTATGCTCCAAGAGCTAGATTCACCCCCATAGTGTAGACAGTGCATAGTTGTTACATGTTCCTTTTTGTTGTATGGTAAACACAGGGACTTGCAGCAGCCCCAGTACTGTCATGGTCCTTACAGTCAATCATGGGTCTTCTCTCTCTTCAAAGTATGCCTATAGAAGGGGTTACTCAGTAAGTGGTGTCAGTCCTTCTGCTCAGGCTGTTTCTTAACAGGCTCTGAGTATGCACAGTCCAAGAAAACCTTTGTTGGGATCCACAGATCTGAAGCTCAGTACCAGAAATGTAACTTTGTGATTCTTAGAAACAGAGCATGTTCCCACCCCTCAGCAGAGCAGCAGCTCGGCCAGTGGATGGTGGTTATGGAGAGACTCATACTTGGCAGAAGCACAGACCATAAGTGTTGGCAGAATGCTCAGCCACAAATGTGGCATCTATATCACACTGCCTTCCCCCCAAAGCTCAGGGCACACCCAGAAGAGGGACAGAAAGCTTCTAAGAGCTGGGAGGATTGGAATGGAAGAGTCTTCTGGACAGGACGGGCACCTGCACTCAAGAGCTTGCAGCAGCCATAGGTGCCTCCTCAAGATCTGCACAGGATCAGGCCAGTCAGCTTTCCAGCCTGGATAGAGGAGGCTTTCACAAGGCTGCTGGGGGAGAGTCAGTTTGCTTCAGAGGTGTGGCCCTGGTAGATTGCCCCACACTCATGTGCATCCAGCCAGCAGTAATTGGGATTATGTGGGGTGGGCAGGAGAGATAGTGGGAAGAGAGACATGCTCGAATGAGGATCTAGGAGGAAAAAGTGGGGAGTGGATTTGATCAAAATACAGCATATACATGTAGGGAATTACCAAAGATTATATGTATACATATGCACATACACCTACACGTGTGTGTGTGTGTGTGTGTGTGTGTGTGTATGTATATATATGTGTGTATATATATATATATCTGTGTGTGTGTGTGTATTAGTCAGGGTTCTCTGGAGTCAGAGAATGTATGGGCAGTCTCTATATAGTATGGGAATTTGTTGATGACTTACAGTCTATAGTCCTATTCCCCAACAATGGTCAGCAGCAGCTGTGGATGGAAGTCCAAGGATCTAGCAGTTGCTCAGTCCCACAAGGCAAGCAGGCAGAAAGTAAATCTTCCTTCTTCCAATGTCCTTAAATAGATCTCCAGCAGAGGGTGTGGCCCAGATTAAAGGTGTGTGATACCACACCTTTAATCCCAGATGACCTTGAACTCAGAGATCTCCTGGTCTTAATCTTCTGAAATTCATAGCCACTATGCCTCAAGATCTCCACGCGAAGATCCAGGTCAGAAACTTTATCTCTCAACCTCCAGATTAGGATCATAGGTGAGCCTTCCAGTTCTGGATTGTAGTTCATTCCAGATACTGTCAAGTTGGCAACCAGGAATAGCCACTACTATATATATATATGTATGTGTGCACATATATGTATAGACAGAGAGAGACAGACACAGAGATAGAGATATAGATAGATAGATAGATAGATAGATAGATAGATAGATAGATAGAGAATGGGATGAAACACTAGAGAGGGAACATTCATTCAGGGGACAGGGTCACACTAAAAGAGGCTACACATAAAGTTGAGATTGACATTCACAGAGTCAAGAGATTGAAAGGTGTGGCTTTGCATCTTGACAACAGCAATCCCAGTCATGGTATCTGACCTTCTGGGTTTCTTGCCACACTCTATCTTTCCAATGCTTATCTTTATGCTGCTTATTTCTATCAGAGTGATTTCTTTTTATACCTTTTAAGCACTGATCTTTTGTCTGAAGTCTGTTCCTTGGAGGCAGTCACCCCAGGAGTTTAGATTCAAACTTACTTGTTTGTAATACTGAAAATGACTGAGATACAAATCTGTCTAGGATTTTGACTACCAAATGTAGGAGGGCTTTGTGGCACTAGATGGGCTCTTTGGTTTCTTCTATGATGTAATGGCCATAGTTTTGCATCTTCTACATGGAGTTAAACAGCACACAGAAAGACAAGCAGTAGTGAGAGTAAGGATAGAGTATACAGTTCAGAGACTGGGAGCAGGCTCATGGACGTGAGTGGCTGGAGAGACAGACCCACGTCTTTTTCTAAGGAGTGTAGGTGGAGGGAAGAGCTGATCCCCAGGGACGGAAATGGTATGGATCCTTAATTTGATTGACACATGGGCTGGTACATAACTTTGGACAACCTGTCCTTACGCTGGCAGATCTCGTAATTGTAAGCATATGTTCATCCCATCGTGCGTTTGCATGAGATGATAAATACATTTTGTTTGTTTGTGTTTGTTTTCTGATAGTCCCTTCAAGGACGGATTGGCCTTAACTATGCTTATGTTCAACACTGGTCTAAGCTGGTTTCGAATGAGTTTTATCTTTAAAATTTTTTATTTATGTGTAGGTGTATGTGCCAACTTGACTTATTCTATATGCCAGGTGAGTGCAGGTACCCAAGGAGGCCAGAAGAGGGCAGTAGATGCTAACATCTTTGATTCTAGAACTAGATATGGGTGCTGGGAACTCTGAGGTCCTCTGGCAGAGCAGTTAGTGTTTTAACCTCTGAGCCATCCTCTTTCTCTCCCCAGACCTCCTCTAATTCCTCCTCCCTCCCTTTTGCTTCCCTTGAGACAGGGTCTTACTATGTAGCCTTGGCTAGCTTGGAGCTCTATATGTAGACAGGCTGGCCTTGAACTCATCCGGATGAACTCATCTGCCTGTCTTGGCCTTGTGAGTGCTGGGGTTAAAGGTGCATGTCCCTGCTGCCCAATCTCTTGTTTTACTAGGATGCGATTGGCCATGAGTCACCTACAGAAAGGGAGCCGCTCTGGTTGCTGGACCATCTCTCTCTTTCGCCTTGTTTCCCAGGTGGAACGTCCAATTCTTTTTAGCCAAATTAGAATGCTCTGGGGAAACTTGAAGTTGGGAATTGCCAGTGAAATCCCAGTGTCTGCTCAATGTTTGCACAGATGTGTAGCATCTTAAACCAAGAAGCAACTGAGTTGACCAGATTTTCTAATAACTTATCAATCAAAGAATTAGAGTAAAGATGGGGGGATCTGAAGCTAAAGTGTTAGGGTGACCTACTGGAGGAAAAAGAGCAAAGCCATTATGTGGAAGGATTATGCTGGTCACACACAAACTCATCCCTCCACACTCCAGAAGAGCATTTAGAGATCAGATGCTGGCTGAGAGACTTGTGTGAGTGAGGATGGACTGGTTCTTCCCCATCCGCCTGGACAAAGGTAACCAGATATCAGGGTTTGTTTCCAGTTGCAGTTATTTTGGGGGTAACTGTTAACTGTTTAGATGGCCCTCATGTGACGCTGGCTGTTGATTTGTTTGTCCACCATACCCTTTGGCTCAAAGAACTCTAATAAATCAAGTGATTTTTTTTTCTTGAACGTACCAGATTAGTGAAGACAACATTTTCTCTAACAGGAAACAGAAGCACAAATTTTTTCCCCTAAATTATCATTTAAAACTTTTCATACATTTTGATCCTCCCCCCCCCCAAAATATCTCTCCATATCCTCTCCATGTCTGTACCTAGCCAACCTCATGGTCTCTCTTGTCTCTGTATGTCTGTGTCTGTCTGTCTCTCTGTCTCTGTCTCTCCTTCCTTCCCTCCCTCCTTCCCTCAGAAACCAAACCAAATAAAAAATAACCTAACAAAGGATAAAGGACAAAAAATGAAGGTCAAAACAGACAAAACAAAAAAGGAAGGAGGAGGAGGAAGAGGAGGAGAACAAAAGAAAGAAGGAAGGAGAGAAAGAAAAACCAAAACCAAAACAAAACCAGAGAGCACAAAGAAACACAGAGTCTGTTCCTGCTGGCCAGCTGCTCCTGGGGCATGGGGTCTGCCCTGAAATGTGGTTGTTACATTCCATTTGAATAAAGCTGTTTTTTTTCCCTTTTCCCAGTTGCTTCTTAGTTAAGTGTGGGACTTTGTGTCTGATTTAAACCTGTGCAGATCTTGTGCGAGAGGCACAAATCCCGAATCTGACAGATGCTTCCTTTTTATCCTACAGCTCCTTCAACCTTGGCCTTCATATCCTGGGGATGTACAGTGCTGGTGACGGTTGTTCGACATGTTTATTTATTTATGGAGGATGTCAGGCTGGAGTGGCTGGTAGAGAAAATTTTTGGCTTTGTGTTAGACTAGCAAAAGATAGAAAAATTTAAAATCAATATCTCATTCCCTTTGTAGAGCAAACAAATACAACTTTTTAAACAATACAAAAATAAATATCTCTGTGCTGTTCCATCCCCCTCACAAACACTGCAGCACAAGAGTGTGAGGTGTAGCTCCTGATGGTTCAGGGTGTGTGAGGTCCTGGGTGCGAGGCCCAGCATCTCTGGCCTGGAATTCTCTCTGAAGCAGGGCTTGATTCATACTATTCCCTCTGCCTTGGCCTCTCAAGTGTGAGAGCATAGGTGAGAGCCTCCATGCTGGTGTAGCCCAGTTCTCTTGCTACTAAGGGCATATCATTTCCCCATCCCTCTGCATCTGTGAATGCTTTGCATTGCATATAGAAAAGCAATATGCAGGCTTCCATCTTTATATGATGATATGGGTTAGAAAAGAAAGCCACCCATCATTTGGCCTGAGGTACCCTCATTTAAAAACCAAGTTTCTTCTCTGGATCATTCAGTAACTGTGGCAATGACATCAGTAAGCTCTGTAATTTTTTTCAGCTCACCGTAAGACTCATACCATAAAACTGGAATGTTTGTGTTTTCATTCGATGAGAATAAAATCCCCATCTTGGGTGTCACCAAGCAGAGTGTGCCGGATAGCCGGCAAGTGATAAGGATGGCTCCCCGTAAGAGCATAAGAGCGTGGGGAACCTAGACTGTTTCCAAAATCAAAATAGCAGTCGAGCAGTGTTGCTACACGCCTTTAATCCCAGCACTTGGGAGGCAGAGGCAGGCAGATTTCTGAGTTTGAGGCCAGCCTGGTCTACAGAGTGAGTTCCAGAACAGTCAGGGCTACACAGAGAAACTCTGTCTCGAAAAGCCAACCAACCAACCAACCAACCAACAAACAAACCAAAATTAAAATAGCATCTGGAGACTCTTGAACCAGGGTGGTCAGTCTGGGTGTTTCCAGGGTGGGCCTGGTGCTCGTGAGGTTGATGTTGCTTGTCAAATGAACTGGAGTTAAATACCAACTCACAGGGCCGCCAGGCTCCTGGACAGGGCCAAGCATTAAATATGGCTTCAGGAAAGAAACATCTTGCACACATGCTGACAGTTCATTTCCAGGTGGGGCCTCATGCCTGCTCCATGCGCGATTTCTTCAATCTTCCCACTGTGAAATTGTAGACAGCTTGTCTGCAGAGGCTCAGCCGGGCCTATTAATATTTATACATTCTATTCACACTCCAGTCAGAGCGTATAAGGTGCAGATCTTTCTGATTTGGAAGCTATTAAGATTCATGACCCCTTTAGCTATTTACTTCTTGCGGTGTGAGGGCCGCTGCAATCAGCTTACACTTAAGAAGAAGGTACAAATCATTACCGCTCAAATATTGTCCTGTATTGTGACCGGTTGTAGCCCATCAAGAGCGTTAGGAATGTTAATGCATCCTTTTATCCTGAGACACGGGTTATTAGATGAGGCGTTCTTCTCTCGGGATGGGATAGGAGCATTACACCAAAAATTGCTTCTCAAATCCAAATTAGCGACGCGGATCGAAGCTGCAGACGTTATTAAGAAGCAATATCTAATCAATTTTCCTTCTTGAGAGCAGACACTGATTGAACAGATGATGAGAATGGTATCTTGAATGGGAAAGAACAAAAGACGGTCAAATGTCTAGGTGGGCATTTGGAGTGTCTCCGAAGAAATCCTATTCTCTTAACATATTAAGTCCTGTGTACCTCTGGTTTACAAAGTATTATGGAATTGGAGATAGGCCTTATATTTAATTAATTTGTGGAATTATTTGGCATGTTTTATTGGACCCTCTGAGATAGCTAATCCTACTCTATTGAAATGGTCTTATTCAACTGAACGGAAAAAAAAATGAGAACATTAAAAGATAATGACCAGAAAAGAAGGAAGAGAATGAATATTTGCTCAGAACTTATTACCGTCTAAGTATTTTATGGTGATTTATTACTTGGAGTTTCACAACAGTCCATGAAGAAGGATCTATCTGTGCAGGCCAAAATCTTAAAGAGGCCAAGGATCTTACACAAAACCACTGTATTTAGTAAATATAGTCCAAACACTCATACCTCTGTCATAACTCCAGAGTGTTCTAAAACATTGATTTACAGGCTCGAGGGATACCATGTGCTGGCTTGTTCTAGTTACTTTCTGTCACTGAGGCAAACATTCCAACCAAAGCAGCTTGGGAGATGGGGGTGGAATAGGGTTTGTACGCAGCTTTCGGGTTATAGTTTACCATGGAGGGGAGCCAAGATGGAAACTCAAGGCAGGAACTAAAGCAGAGACCAGGGAAGACTGTAGCTTTTTGGCTTACTCTTCCTGGATTGTTCGGTTTGCTTTTGTATAAGATCTGCCTACGGGTAGTACCGCCCACAGAACCACCTATAATAGCACCGCCCAAATAGTACCGCCCACAGTAGTACCACCCACAGAACCGCCCATAATAGCACCGCCCAAATAGTACTGCCCACAGTAGTACCACCCACAGAACCGCCCATAATAGTACCACCCACTGTAGTATGCCCCCACAGCAGACTGGGCCTTCCCACATCAATTATTAATCAAAAACCATCCGACAGACTTGCTCTGGACCAAGGTGATGGAGGCATTTCTTAGTCAGTCGACTTCTTCCCAGATGACTCTAGCTCATGCCAAAAAACTAGCTCAAGCTGACAAAAAATTACCCAGCGCACAACTCCCCACAGACTATCTTCTGGGTAGATTTTTTTTTTTTTTTTTTTTTTTTTTTTTTTTTTTTTTTTACCTGTAAGGGAAATTTTCTAAAACAAAATGTGTCCCGACCCTCAGGACAGTCAACAGGGTTCCTTTAAGCCACCTAGAGGAAAGGCGATGGGGCGACAAGACAAGAGAGAGAGGCCGGACAGCCTGTCTAGTTCTGATCAAGCTGTCAAACTTTAATTTTTAGACAAGTCAATATAAAGGGAAGCATACAGGGTTTGGGAGGGGTAAAGGGGGGAACAATCTCAGGGGGTTGGCATCATTTCTAAGAAACAGTTTCTCATAATTTCTGGTAAAGCTAGTTATTGCTGTTGGAATGTTGGCATGATAAAACGTACACACACACACACACACACACACACACACAAGCTTGGTCCAAGGAGTGGCACTATTAGGAGGTGTGGCCTTGTAGTAGGCGTGGCCTTGTTGGACTGGGTGTGGCTTTGTTGGAGTGGGTGTGGCACTGTGGGTGTGGGCTTTAAGACCCTCATCCTAGCTGCCTGGAAGTCAGTCTTCTAGCAGCGTTCAGATGAAGATATAGAACTCTCAACTCCTCCTGCACCATGCCTGCCTGGATGCTGCCATGCTCCCGCCTTGATGATAACAGACTGAACCTCTGAACCTGTAAGCCAGCCCCAATTAAATGTTGCCTTTATAATGTAGCCTTGGTCATGGTGTCTACTCACAGCATAAAATCCTAAGACAGGTGAGGGTGAGACTCAATGCTTTCACACTGAATGTAACAAGACACTATGGTAACTCATGTCTACACTTGCTTGGTGTTATTTAACTTTACCACACATTGAGATGGGCAAAATAAACCCAAGGGGCAGAAAGCCTAAGATAACAAAAATAATTCCCTCACATGAAAAAGTTAAATAAGATGAATGAAAGATATGGAAATTGTTTCATACTGAAATCAAAACTGACTCAGAAGGGCCATTTCCTTCTGGATGGGCATTTCGGTTACTGTCTCTTTGCCCAGCTGGTTTTCTGAAGGGCCGGCAGAGGATAGGAACTGACGGCTCGAGGAACGGCCCAGAGCCTTGACTGCATTTTCCACGAACTCTCTCTGCTTGGCACAGACCAGGTTTCTGCTTGAGAACTTCTCCCCCCTGAGAGTTAACCTTAAAGATGAGGTTGCTCTGATTCATTCAGGGTCACAGCCTGTGAGGTCACTCGGAGATGATTAACTTTGTCAAGACAAGGGACAGGGATGACACCAGCAGCAGCCACAGAGACACCAGGACGACCCAGGGTCTTTGTGCACAGCCTGGCCAACCACCTTTGGCTAATCTTGAATCTCTGTCAGTGCACTATTGGTAGGGGGGTTTGAGGCAGTCAGGATTAGTTTCTGTTTAGTTTTGTAGATGTGCACTCCTAAAACATCCCACAGCCATTAAAGCAGTCCTTCCGTGCTCGGGCTATCAGGAGAAGGTTGAAGTAGGATTTTGAGATGTCTTCAGTCATCCGTTTATCCACCTTGGTTATTCTCATTCAACAAAGCCATGCAGACCTTGTTAAGACGATCCAGGGCCCAGGCGTTCTCTTAGTTAATTTCACAATAATCGAGAAACACAGGCTTGCTCCCTGACTGTATCTTAAGCATGCTTGCAGAATCTATGTATGCTGGTATTTTAAAAGCATTAACATAAGACAGATATCTAGCATGCTATGGTTGTGTTTACAAATTTTATTAAAATCCTGATAATTGTCGTCACCCAGCTATTTGTGTGTAACAAAACCATAATTCTGGTCTTTTGAGCCCAGAGTCCGATTTTATTTTTAAGGATTTTGTTTTATTTTTATTTACATGTATGTATATGTGAGTCTGTGTGTTTATGCTATATGTGTACAGGTAACTTTAGAGGCCAGCAAATGGTGTCTGATTACCTGGAGCTGGAATTACAGATGGTTATAAGTGGTCTGTCGTGGGTTTGGAAACGGAAACTTGCATTCTCTGGAACAGTATGTTTGAGCTCTCTAACACCCACTCCTATCTTTTTCTTATGCACTGTAGCATACAGTTTCGGGCTCTCTGTGTGCTCCTATTAACTCTTCCTGCAGGCTAGCTGGCTGCCCCTTCTCACAAAATTTCCCTTCCTGGAGACTCTGCAGTGGAGATGTAACTCTCTCTACCGGCGGTAGTCTCACCCAGGGCTATTGCCTTTCAGAAAAAGCTGAGTGCCCTGCGCATTATTTTAAGCCATTGTTTTTGTTCCTGCTAACTTGGTGTGTGGTTGACTCTGCTTCTTGCTTGTTTAGTGAACAGCTGCTGTGATTTCTGTCACGTGGTACACGCACCCCTTTGAAGGATAGGAACTTTAGAAATAAAACCCACAGCTTCAACACTTTCCAGATGTCACAAAGAGAGGGGAGACAAGTTAAAGGCACCCACCTTTGAAAATGACTGTGGCGATCTTTTCTCAATGGTCAAGAAAACCAGGGTAAGGCCAAACAGGTTCTGGGAGATGCCGTCTGCTGGAAAGATGTGTGCAGAGACTTTGAAAGCCAGGTTGGGGTTGTGCATATCAGGATTGGATCAATAGCTTTTTAGTTGAACTTGTTTTTAAGAAAATACGCACATTCCTCTCAGCCAGACACTCCGATTCCCTGGATTAGCCATGAAGACCAGTCTGCAGCCCCCAGATCATTTGTGTTTGTACTTTCCAAAGACAATTAAATGGTTAGCGACCCCAGAGTGAATACCTGATGGCTTGGTCAGGTTTCTGCTGCTGTTGCAGAATGCCCAATACCGGATAACTTTAAAAGATCATTTGTTTAAAGATTGAGGAATCTAAGAGCATGCCGCAGCCATTTGCTGAGGCCTTCTTGTGGCATCAGAGCATGGGCGGAGGGCAGAGGGCGTCAGGGAACTGCACAGTGACTATACAAAGACAGGAAGGCTCGAGTCTCCCTCCCCTTCTCAGAAATCCACTAATCCCAGCACAGGGCCCCACCCTCTCCCAAAGAGCTCACTTCCCATACCACCACCATGAATTTGGGGTTTACATTTCTAATGCATGGTGTCTTTGGAGGACTTGATCAAAATGAAGCAAATCGTTAGCTATTTAGCTCATCAAGCTAAACGTTACATTTTCTGAATTCTAGGAAAGTTTGCATTTACAATTCTAAAATACCTAAATCGCTAATGTAAAAATTGGAAGAACCTGCATCCTACTGGTATTTCAAAGTAGGTAAACTTAGAAAATTCAGTATTATAAGGAACGTGATGGAAGAGAGATTTATAAAGTTCAAATATTACTTTTTTCTCTCATTTGATCAGCCTGCCTCTGTCCATAGATAATTCTCTAAGTTTTGCTCTTAGGTTTGATTTCCCTGTCTCATCTCTAGAAACCATTTTTGCCAGATGGTTTTATTATTAGATTTCTTTTAAAAAAATATGTGTACCAAGGTCTGCACTACACTTCGTTTTCCTCTCTGACAGAATGACTGCTGGCTCTTCAGCTGTACACGGGCTCCTAGAACACGATCTGGGGACGGGGTCTTTCCACATCTCCCTTTCAGCCAGGCTTGGTCATGTGACTGAGCACTGGCCTACGAGCAGAGTGCAGAACATCTGAACTCATTCTTAAAGGGACCCTGTGGCCCACGGTCCCACCTTTTTCCTACCCAGTGCTTCAAATGTGGATCGAAAGGCGCCACTGGGAAGCCTGCGGCTGGGGCTGCAATCCTAGGTCTGGTGGAACAATGGGAAAGTAGGACCCCCATGTTAGGATGACTTCACCAAGGGGTGCTGCCCTGTTACTTTCATGGCTGTGACTAGGGAGAAGTCCCTCTGTGCTATTTCAGTATTTCAGGTACTGTCAGTGTTGGCCTACGAAGCATATAGCTCAATCTACCCAGTCCTCAATACACATACAGGGTAAGTTTGGATGATATGTAAAACGAAACAGAACCAGAAAATTCTGTTCTGCATGTATGGCATAGTCAATAATGGGTTGAGTGTTAACTGGGAAGCAAAGAGAAAATGCAGCACTCTGTTGTGTTCATGAAAATAGAAAGTGGCATAAAGATGTGCTATGTGGGCGTGTGGGGGAGGGGTGCCTCAGCGAGCCCATGCCAAGGCATCCCTTCCCCCTGAGGGAACACACACACACACACACACACACACACACACACACCCCAGTATAATATAGAATAGAGTTTATTTAGGGCATGGGGAGGGGAGTTAAGGAGGTAGTAGACAGAGAAAGGCAGAGAGGGAGAGAGAAGAGAAGTAGAGGCCGGCCATAACCATGTGGAGAGAGGGGGGGAGGGGACTGGGGAAGGGAAGACCCCAAGAGGGCAAAAGAGAAGGAGAGAACAAGAGGATAAGAGAGAGAGGAGGGGCAAGCAGCTTCTTTTAAAGTGGGCCAGACCTACCTGGCTGTTGCCAGGTAGCTGTGGGGAGGGGCCTACCTGGCTGTTGCCAGGTAACTGTGGGGCGGGGCTTAGAATCCTAACCCTGTGAATCCAGGTTTGTGTTAGTACATACACACCAGCACCGAAAACGGGAGGCCTTCAAGTGTTTTACAGTCATTTAATTCAGATTAGGTCTTTACTCTAGGCAACAGGCGTGACCACAAGACTGTCTCATCTAGACAACAACAATCAGCTACCTAATTCATCTTGCCTTTGAGAGGAGAAAGCTTGCTTGAGAGGGGGGAGGGGTGTGCTCCTGTCTCCGGAAGAGGCTTTTAAAGTGCGCACACACCCTGAGAATAATGTGAGGAGATTTTAGGTCAGCTTCAACTGGAAGTGAATCTTGTGCCTTGTGACTTAAAGGCATGTACGCATATCATGGAATCTGGGTGTTTCTGAAAGGTTCAGGGGAGGGGGCTATGTGAGGAGGCCTGAGTTGTCTTCCCACAGAGCTACAGAGAAGCAGAGTCGGGGGCATGCCACCCACCCCTCCTACTATGTGACACTCCACTTCTGAGCTGTGAGTTAAGTGGGCTCCTCTTCCAGAAGTTGTTTCTGGATATTTTTGTCAAAGCAGAAAGCAAAACAACTGAGCGATTTGGGTTAATGTCAGCCAAACAGTCTGCAGGACCTGTGTCTGACCCAGCCTTCTTAGTTTGTGCCTTTCCCATGGGAAGAACTTAGTTCTCTTTCAGTCTGTATGATGATTCAGGGAATAAAAATAAGCATGCGTATTTGTGTGTACAAACATGCATGGACACTTGATATTTACTGAACACCAAATATCAGGCTTGTGCATCTCATTATATATCAAAATGCCCACAACAATAAGAGAAGTGATTTTTTCTATTAATTAATTAATTATTAATCGTGTACTGTGCACACTACAGTGTGTTTACGGAGTTAGAGGACAACTTGTAGGAATCAGTTCTCACCTTCCACCGTGTAGATTCCAGGGATCAAATTCAGGTTACCTATTGAGCATTATTTACCACAGTTAAAAAAAAAAAAGAAAGAAAAAACATATATATTGTGTTTGTGTATGCATGCATGTAAAAAAATGTGCATGTGTGTGCATATGCGTGTGCATGTGTGGATATGTGTATGTGTACATGTGTGTATGTGTGTACATGTGTGCATATGTACATGTGTATGTATGTGTGCATATGTACATGTGTATATGTATACACATGTATGTATGTGTGTGTATGTGTATATGTGTGTGTGCATGTGTGTGTTCTTGTAGTGTGTGCATATGCAGATCTCATGTGTGCACAGATGATTTACAGAAAGGTCACAGCCAACATCAACTTAAATAGAAACATAAAATCAGTAATGAGACCAGACTGTCCACTCCTTCCATATCTATTTACTATAGTACTTGAGGCCTTAACTAGAGCAGTAAGACAACTATAGGAGATTAAGGGAATACAGATAGGAATAAAAAAAGTCTAAGTATCTTTATTTGCAGATCGTCTGATTTTATATGTATGTGATCCTAAAAATTTCACTGGGAAACTCCTACATCTGATAAACACTTCAGCAAAACAGCAGGATACAGAATATACTACCATAAGCAGGCTTTCACTATAAACAACAAACTGAGGAAGAATCCAAGGAGACAGCATCTCAAATAATACAAAATATCTCAGTGTAAGTCTTCCCAAGACTCGTATGATAAAAACTTCAAGACATTGAAGAAAGAAATTGAAGACAATATCAGAAGATAAAAGGGTATCTCATGCTATTGATCTGTAGGATTAATATAGTAGAAATATCCTTCTTACCAAAAGCAAACTATAGATTCAGTGCAGTTCCTATCAAGATTCCAATGCAGTGCTTTACATATTTGAAAGCATAACTTAAGCTTTATATGCAAATGCACACATGCATATACATATGCACACGTATACTTGCACACACATGCATGTGCACACTCATGCTCACATGCACACATCTCATGTGCACACAAACATGCTCACACATACAGGCACACACACTTACATGTACACACACATGTGCACACACATACTCATACTCATGTGCATGCACACACCAGACAGACAGACAGACAAACAGACACACACACACACACACACACACACACCACAAGGATAGGTGAAACATTCCCAAATAGTAATAGAACATCATGAGGAATCACCACCTCCAATTTCAAGCTCTGTACTACAGAACTACAGTAATAAAAACAACACAGTATCAGCACCAAGCAGACACACTGATCAATGGAATTGAAGACTTAGAAACAAGTCCACACACCTGACATTTGAAGTCAGAAATATACCCTGGGAAAAAAGACAGCATCTTTAACAAGTTGTGCTAGTCATAAAGGATGGCTGTATATGGAAGATTGTAAATAGCTACAAACGTCTCACCCTGCTTGTAACTCAGTTCCAAACAGAGCAAAGATCACAGCATAAGGCCAGACACACCAACAGGAGAGAAAGTAGGGAATAACCTTAAACTCATTGACATAGGAGACACCATTAGCAGAGGCTCCAAGATCAACAATTAATAAAAGGGACCTCATGAAGCTGAAAACCTTCTGTGCTACAAAGGACACTGTCAATGGAACAACAACAACAAAAAAGCAGCCTACAGAATGGAGAAAGATTTTTACCAACTATACATCTGGTAGAGGACTAATATCTAAACTATATAAGTAACCAAAGTATATCTCTATGTATCTATGTATCTATCTATCTACCTACCTACCTACCTACTTATCTGCCTATCTACCTATCTATCTACCTACCTATAAAATGTCAATGTATATGTTCTTGATGAGCATCAAGGAAAAAAACCCCACTAGTTATAAATAAGGTATAGATCTAACCATAATTCTCAAAAGAGGAATCACAAATAGCTGAGAAACAACTAAAGAAACATTCAACATGGTTAGTCTTCAGAAAAATGTAAATCAAAACCACTTTGAGAACTCATCCTACACTTGGCCTTCCAGAATGGCCAAGACGGGTACAACAGATGCCATCTCATGATGGCGAGCGCGCATGAAGGGGAACTCCTATCCATTGCTGAGGGGAATATGAAATGGTACAGTTACTATGGAAATCAGCATGGCAGTTCCTCAGAAAGATGCGCATTGATCTGCTTCGTGGTCTAGATGCACCACGCCTTCACATATACTTGAAGAATGATTTATCTTTCAGAGACTCTTGGTCAACCAATGTCCACTGATGCTTTGTTCAGAATAGCCAGAAGTCAGAAACAACTTACATGTCTATCGGTGGGTGAATGGATAAAGAAAATGCAGTTTATTTGTGCCATGGAATATTACTCAGTGTCAAAAATGTGAAATCACGAAATCCATAGGTAAGTGGATGAAGTTAGAAAAAAAAATCATTCTGAGTAAGGTAACCCAGACCCAGAAAGACAGATATGGTGCATAGCCACTTATTTGTGAGTTTTAGCTGATGAGAAATCTACAATCCACATAACTGCAGAGATAGGGACGGAGAGAGGGAGAAGGAGGGAGGGAGGGAGGGATGGATCTCACTTGGGAGGGGAGCTAGAGAAGAGAGTTACGGATGGATGATGTGTGTGGGAGCAGAATGAGAGGATCAAATGGGGGGACAAAGGGGGACCGAGGACAAGACTGTGAGGAGGGATGGGTAAAATCATGGGCCATTTGTGGGACTGCGTGGAAACTCAATACAGTAGAAGATTATTAAAATATATGCATATGTGAGTTGATCTATGTGAACTCAACAAATAATGGGGGACACAGAACCCCAAGTGGACAACTTTTGTTTCCAGATGAATCTTCCAACATCAGGCATGGGTTACATCCAATCAAGTTGTTGACAAAAAGGACCTTTGGGGAGCCCCAAAATAAGACAAATTGTTCTCCACAAACTGATGGTGAAGCCCTGTTGCTGAAGACAGCACCTACACAACTCACTGAACAAAGAAACTGAGCTGTTGCCTCCCTAGAGCCTCTACTCCTACAAAGTTGTGCTCCTGGTACTGGAAGGTACTCTACACACACCCTAAAGTAAACTCCAACCCAGCTACAAATGCTTTGCTCCACAATGGCGACCTGCCTGCAATGTGAGAGCAACCAACCGACATCTGATTTGATTTAAGGCCCACTCCATGAAATGAATCTCTTCTTTGACACTGCTCTTGGCCATGAACCTGAGACTAGGTAGACGAGGAACCTGGGGGAAAACCCAAATACTGTTCTGCTGAAGGTATGTAGCAATAAAATGACTCTTAACAGCATTCTGCTATAAGCATACATTGTCATGATGCCTTTGTCAGACTTCACCGAGAAGCTTCCTCCTGTAGCTGATGGGAACAGAGGCCCAAGGGCAAGGTACAGAGAATGAGAAACCTTGGAACTCTTAGCCCTAAATGGGATGTCCCTATCAAATCCCTTCCCTTGGGGCTCAGGGAACTCCCCAGAAGAGGAGGCAGAAAGAGTCTAAGATCCAGAGGGGATGGAGGACGCCCGGGAAGCAAGGCCTTCTAAACACAGGGTGATCCACTCACCTATGAAGAATCAGCATGTACAGACAAGGCCTGTGTGCGTCTGA
The DNA here is from genome assembly GCF_947179515.1 of Apodemus sylvaticus. NCBI lineage: Eukaryota > Metazoa > Chordata > Mammalia > Rodentia > Muridae > Apodemus > Apodemus sylvaticus. The sequence continues at coordinate 6,547,291 of NC_067491.1, forward strand.
ACCAGATGTGGTCTTAGAGCCGAGAGAGGAGGACACATACACCCATCCCTGATCCAGGGGCTCAAATTGATTACCACTTGCAAAAAAACAGAAGTTTTCTCCAAGGGAATTTCACTGTCCAACAAACCACTCTTCCCCTCTCCCCCCCTCCCCCCCCCAAGACAGTGTTTCTCTGTATAGCCCTTGCTGTCCTGGAACTCACTCTGTAGACCAGGCTGGCCTCTAACTCAGAAATCCTCCTTCCTCTGCCTCCCAGAGTGCTGGGATTACAGGCCTGCGCCACCACCGCCCTGCCCAACAAACCACTCTTAAGTGTAGGTTGCCTTCCCAGCAGTAGATGGGCAGCACAATACAAACTCAATGGCATCTTTGGAGTTTTTGTTTTGTTTTTGGTCAGGGATTTTGTTTTCTAACCTTACAGTTTCTTTGCATATGTACTATGTTTTCTGGTTTTATGTTTTTTTATGGGATCCCTGTGTGTGTGTGAACAAGTGTGTCTCATGTATTTCTTCTGCTTTTTCTCTGTTTATTTTACCTTTTTTGTTATTCCTTAGATATGTTTGTTTTCTAGTGAGAGTCAGAAGGGGGATGGGCCCAGATGGGATGGGAGGTGGGGAGGAACTGGGGGGAGTTCTGGAAGGAGGACTGTAGTCAGAACATATTGTATGAAAGAATGCATCCTCTATTAAAGCAAAAAAAAAAAAAAAGCTTTGAAATACATTCCACTAGCCAAAACGTAATATCCATAAGCAAATGCTGACATATTATAGCCTTCTCTAACAGTGACCTCTCTTGGTCTTTAAGCTGTATGGATAGGCCTGCTTTGAAAAAGTTTCCCTCGTGCTTTGAAGAAAATACGCAGTAGGAAAAATGTTAGTGACATAAAAGGGGTGTAATTCACCTTAACCTAGATGAATCAGTTTGTAAAATTAAGAATAAGAACAGTATTCTAATAGTGAATCATTGTAACAGGAAAGATTGTCTTTAAGTATAGCTTTTAAAAGCTATTGATCATGTGAGTATAATTCTAAAGTAGTATGTTTGAGACTTTTGCAAATAGGTTTACAAAGTAAGTCTTTATGAAACCACCCAAACCAAGACAAACTAAATAATAACTTAAAAGAATAAAATGCACATTTGGCCTTATTCACCCACCCACAATGCATGTGTAAATACTTATGTACATATTTGAGTAAGGTGACCTTACTGGTTCACTTTTTCACCCTTCCTATTTTTGGTGTGTGTGTGTGTGTGTGTGTGTGTGTGTGTGTGTGTAGGCCCAAAGTTGATGTCAGATGTCAGGTGTCTTCCTCAACTGGTGTCCACTAGGTCTGGGCAGATCAGTGGCTGATCTTGGTGCTCGGAGAGTCTGGATAGCCTCACCAGCCAGCTTCCCTTGGGTCTCCCAGGCCTCTCTGCCTGAGTGTTAGGTGGCCGCCACAGCTGCCTGGTTTTTATGGGGGTTCTGGGGATTTGAACTCTGGTCCTCATCCTTGAGAGAACAAGCTCTTTACTTACTGAATCATGCCCTCAGCAGTCCTTCCTCCCCTCCCCCACCTTCTCCCTTTCCTGAACCCAGAGTGTAGTACATCTTAGACAGTCTGTCACTGAGCCACACTGTCAGATGTTATTTACCTTCCATTTAATTATATGTATATATACATTATACATATACACATACACACATATATTTATCATGTATTATACATTATATATCATATTAAAAATATATTGCACATATAATATCCACATCTTCAGATATTGTTCACCTTCCACTTAGTTATATGTATATGCACATACATATACACATATACATATATATTTATCATGTGTTATATATTATACATATATATTAATTATATATTGTACATTATATAACATATATTATATGTATTGCACATATTATAATATCCACATCTTCAGACCTTGTTCACTTTATACTTAATTATATGTATATTATATATTTATATTATATATTATGTAATATATATTATATACATATATACACAATATATTATATACATGTGCATATATGAATTAATTGCTTATTTTAAAACTCATTTCTCTCTCTCTCTCACACATACACACACACACACACACACATGCACTCATGCACGCACACGCACACGAAGCTAGGACCCCCCCCCATATAACACAGCAGTGTAGTTACTGAGGCAGGGACCTCTGCAGGCTTACTGTGTATCGACTGAGTGGAGGAAGGAATGAGGCTGAATGTTCTGCTTGCAAAACACTGGCTCACTTTTCTCATTGGGTTTCATTGTATATGTAGAGAAGCGAATATGTTTGAGATAATTCTTCTGGAATCATATACTAATGTTTCTCTTCCCATTCCTCATAGACTCTATAGCATAGAAGCAAAAAATTGCTTCGGCTCTCTAGTTTTCCAAAAGGAGAACATTACTTTGGGGATGGTGCCTTGCTTCCCTCGGTGAGACAGCTGCCTCACGACTTTCCTTGTAGAGGCGTCTCATATAATTATCTAGGTCAGAGTTTCTCAACCTGTGGGCCACAACCCCTTTGAGAGTTAAACGACCTATTCACAGAAGTCACCTAAGACCATCAGAAAACTCAGACATCTATATTATAATTCATAACAGTAGCAAAATTACCGTTATAAAGTAGCAACAAAAATAATTTTATGATTGGTGATCGCAGCCCGAGGAACTGTATTAAAGGGTGGCGGCGCTGGGAAGGTTGAGAACGGCTGTTGTAGGTCACAGAGATGGTCCGGAATGCTGGGCCTGGTCAGGAGAGGTGACGGGTGGGAAAGAGCACTGAGGCTGCGGAGTGCGAGTGGTGAACGAGTTCTCAAGCATCGATTGTTTGGCCTGTTCTGGAAGCTGAAGTGTATGACCCTCTTGCGGTCTTGATCCAAGTCATGCCCAGGAAAGCCCTAAACCATGGCGTCACGACCAATAGCATGCTCTATTTACATCTTTCAGTTCCGGTCTGAGACGTTCTTGAAAATTCCAGTTATGGTACATCCAAGAGTAGCAACTGGGAACTTATGTGAAGAACAAATTTGTCCCTCACCCCTTGCTGCAGAGTATAGTTGAATTTTTACTGAGAGAATCTTGCCATGGATTTCTTGAGGAAGAACTTGACTCCCCCACACCCAATATTCAGCCTTAGCCCCTATGAGAATGTTCCAGGGAAAATTTATGCAGAGAAGAGGTATGCTAATGAGGTAGACAGGCAGAAATGCACTCAGGGTTACCAGCCAGTTAGGAGCTAATTGCCACCAGCCTGCCTTAAATAAGATAAGTGGGTGGCGTGGTGGCTGCTCCTTTACCCTGGAAATCCCGTTCGCTCTTCTGAAGAATTCCAAAATGGTGAGCTACTCTGTCTGTCTCTTTTTCTCTCTAAAGCCTCAGCGTGTGTCTCAAAAACACAGAACGAAGCACACTAATTGGGATGATTCCTTTTCTTTGAAAATGGTTTTTGTCTCAGGTGCTGCGTAAAGTTTAGCATAACTTTGCTAAAGTAAGTCTCAAAATCAGTGAATGAAAGTTACGATGAAATTCCTTGAACTCCGTCCTGTCCTGTCCAATGAGAGGGCGGGATGTAATCCATCGATACTGGAGAGTAATGGGGCCCCTGAGCGCTGGGCAGACTCCACACTGGGGTGAACCCTGCGGCACCTCTCTCCTATGGTCAGTCCTTCTTAAGTGAGTGCAGAATCTATGACTTTCTTCTCATGAAGGATCGTCTGTTGTTCTGTGACAGTTATCCCCCATGCCCCCCTCCCCCATCCCCCAATTAGGCTGGTCAGGAACTCATTCTATCAACCGGATTAACCTAGATTAGAGGGTCAGCCTAGCCTAACCTTTAACTCTGAGGGCCCAATGAAATTATACTGTTTCAAAAAACCAAGGTTGACCTCTGGCCTCCCTACATATGCACACACGTACTCCACGCCCCTGTAAGTGTAACCTGCCCCCCTCCCATGCACATACACAAATAAATAATTAAAGGAAAAATTGCTCAGTGATTAATTTTAAAGGTAAAGTTTGACAAGGAAGACGTTGTTCAGAGCTGTCATGGTAAACAGAGGAAGGACAGCAATGGAGTTCTGTAGATGGCCAGGGAAACAGGACTGGGCTTTGAAAGCAGCGTGCACAAGTGGGAACTCATGGCTGGGGACAGGGTAGGGGCTAACGGATGGAAATGTACTAAGAAGTAACTAAGAGGTGAATTTACTGAGAGGGTAAAGCAACCCAACAGGATATTTGTAGGAGGAACCAGGTACGGGCAGGTCCTTGCTACTCAGCAGTATTCTGGTTAGGACTGGAATTTATAAGAGCTCCGTGGATGAGCCTAAGGGCAGGTCCAGGAATCTGGCTAAGAGTTGATCAAGTGAGGAATCTTTGTCAACCCACAGCACATTAATGCCATGACACTAGTAAGGTATCTGATACATCTATCCCTTGACTTGGGAGGATGAGCTGTCCTACAAACCTGACTAAATATTTCACATTTCAAATAAATATTTACATTTCATGTAACCAGAGTCTAAAACTATCATTTGAATATCAAAGAGACATTTTAGAGTAATTAAAATATTTGCAAGTGGAGTATGTGACAGGCACAAGGGGCATGGAACCAGTAAGCAAAAAAGGCTTGAGAGGGGACAGCATCCTTCTGAGAAAGGACCTTATTCAGTAATAAATAGCAAATGGGAATTAGATATAAGAAACAATACAGAGGAAGGGAATTTAAATACCGTCTTGTGGACTGGTGAGATGGTTGAATGGGTAGACAGTCATCACCAAGATTGATAACCTAATTCCTAGGAATCACACAGTAAAAAAGAGAACTGACTTTTGCAACTTGAACTTTGACATCCACCAACATGCTGTGGCACAGACAGACACACACACACACACACACACACACACACACTGTAATGGCTATTCCTGGTTGTTAACTTGACTATATCTGGAACGAACTGTAATCCAGAATTGTTGGGTTCACCTATTCACCTATGATCCAAATCTTGAGGTTGGAAGACCCAAGTTTTTTACCTGGATCTTGGCACGAAGAGATGGAGGTATAATGGCCATGAAAAACTTAGGCCCAGGCATGGTAGTAACACACCTTTAATCCCAGGAGACTGAGGCAAGGAGATCTCTGAGTTCAAGGACAGCCTGGGACAAAGCAAGTCCAAGATCCAGTCATGGTGGTGCACACCTTTGATTTGGGCCACACCTTATCACTTTTCTTCACCTGCTTGCATTTACTTGCCAGCACACCTGTTGGAGCCTACTTCTACGGAAAAGTGGCTTAAACAATTAACCTTATGGGACTGAGCAACTACTGAATTCTTGTACTTCCCATCCACAGCTGCCCATTGTTAGCGTAAATGGACTAGGGACTGTAAGTTATCACAATAAATTCCCTCAATTTAGAGAGACATTTTATAAGTTCTGTGTCTCTTATACACATACACATACACTCTCACACAGAATAACAAAAAGTAACCATTGCTCCTTGGTCTGACAGCAATGTTTTATTTTCCTACTTCCTACCCATCACCTACAAAGGTTCAAACTGGAGGCACAAATAACATTTTTGAACAATGGTGTCTTGTTTGGACAATGGAAAGATCTGTTTATGAATAAATGTGAACAGATGTGGTGTGGCTGTTAGCCAGGTAAGAAATCACTAAGTACATTGTGTGGAAGAGAAGGGTTTGAACTGATGAGCTGACACAGCAGAGTGGTCAAGATGGCTGATTTGGGGGCGAGCTGGGAACAACCTGAGAAAGAATCTTTAAAAAAAAAGTACATTATAGCATAATTTTAAGACAGTTAAAATATCAGCTAAAACATTTTAATGCTTTGGGGGAAGATTCATACTAACATAATTCATAACGCTAATGGGAGTTTTATTATCCATTATGAAATTATTTGACACCATTACTGATGTAAAGGTAAGAAAAGGTTACTTCTGAAATATAATTAACCTGTTTTCGCTTGGGAAGAATAGGAACTTAAAAATAGAGTTATGATCCTCATCTGTATCTTTGGGCAGATTCATCTCGTGAATGAATAGGAATTTCTTAGAAGAATGGAGGCTGTCCCATTATTAATTTTTTAGGAAGCTGTTCAAATGTGGAAGGATCAAAGTTCCCTTTGAATGTGGTGTATATAATGGAACGCAGAGTCTAATTTTGGTGTTATTGTTTTGAGTTAAGTTCGTTGAGGGTTGAGGTGGGCTACGGGAGTGTGTAGGGCGGTCATGCGGCAGCTATGGCGAACCGTGACAGGTGCAGACATGCCTCAGATATGGCGAACCTTGACAGCAGACGGTGAGGAAAAGGTTTGTTGTTTTCCATCCATCACAGTGGTGTTGAGCCTCTGAGGTTCTTGACATATCTCTACTTTCTACCTAGAGGCTATGAAGAGCTTTAAAACTTTTATTTCTCCTCAGCCCCTCTGACTGAATTGCTGAGTTCACATTCCAAAGGTGGGGATCCTGTCAGCAGCTGCCCGCAACCCCTCTCTCCTCAGCTTCTCCAGATGCCCCCCACCCCCCAACCAGCCTTGATCTCAGCCCTTCCCCAGCCACAGCCACTGGCTGTCTTTGCGCATGCGGTCCTGGCTGCAATGCTTTCCAGTGCAGTCTTTACCTGTTTTTGTTTTTCCCCTGATGAGTGTCTGGGTCAGATACTAACTCCTGTTAGGAAGCCTACATCAGGTGCCAGGCTAATTCAGACATCGTTGTGCTTCTATTTGGAATCCTTATGCCACGAAGAAGGAATTGATTGAATGGATGTTCTCTGCATTTGACTATCATTTCCATGAGCAGGATAACAGTCCATTTCGTATCCTTAAAACAACGTGTCAGATGCTACCCCAAAAGGCTGAATGCGCACTGTATCGAGGACGGAACGGAAGCACGGATCTCTGTTAAGTGATTTACTCAAGGCCTCATAGCCAAAACAAGCAGAACTGTGATACGAACACTCGGGCAGTCCGGATCCAGAGCATCTTTGCTTACGCCAGAAGCCTCACAGCACTTGGTGTGGTGGATCTATCGGCCACCGTGGCTGGATGAACGACTCGGTTTCCAAGACAGGTAACGATGAGGCAGTGACACGTGATTATGGGCAGTCCTGAGGACTCAGAGGGCAGTGCGCAAGCTTCGACTGTAACAGAGACAGTTGGATCAAAGTGGAAACTTTGTGGACAGGCCACTTCATGAGCTCTAACTTGATAGTAGATGGTGTTAGTCTACAGCTCATGGGCTATCTCGGAGGCCAGGAAATGCCCTATATGTAAAAGACAGAGATGAAACGGAAGAGAAGAAAGCAAATCATGGGAACTAGTCTTTATTTGTTTTATTTTACTTTATTTATAGTATTTTTATTTTTTGAAATTATTTTGTAATTAAATCATTTCCCCTCCCTTTCTTCCCTCCAGCTGTTCTCTTGTATCCTCTTGCTCTTTTTCAAATTTGTCCTTTTTTCTTTAATTGTTGCTATCTATCATCTACCTATCTGCCTATCTATCTATCTATCTATGTATCTATGTATCTATCTATCTATCTATCTATCATTTATCTATCTATCTATCTATCTATCTATCTACCTATCTATCTACCTATCTACCTACCTACCTACCTACCTATCTACCTACCTATCTACCTACCTATCTACCTATCTATCTACCTATCTACCTATCTATCTATCTATCTATCTATCTATCTACCTACCTACCTATCTATCTATCTATCTATCTACCTACCTATCTATCTATCCATCTATCTATTATCTATCTATCTATCTATCTATCATCTATCATGTATGTTTGTATCTATCATCTATGTATGTATGTATGTATGTATGTATCTATCTATCTATCTATCAATTGTCTATCATTTATATATGTATCTATTCCTAAATACATAAACATAACTTTATAAGCATATAATGCTCAGTCTGTATAATACTACATGTATATATATGAATATTATTTAAGGTACAAAACATTTTATCATTACTGATACGCACACAAACAACACAAGTTCATTAGATGCCTTTGTGCTTAGCACTCTAGCAAATTCTGCATCAGCTATTCCTCCAGTGTAGAGGCAGAGCCCACATGTGACTTTGGAGCATCCCAGGATTTAAGCTAGTTCACACCCGTGTGGAGAGCATGCTGTAAGATGGTTCACACCCCTGTGGAGAGAGCACAGCTGTAATTGTACACATGCTTCACATTTTGCTCCAGCACCTCAGTCTTATAAACATCTTTAGGCATATGATAAAGATACAGCCAGCGTAAACATTTATGATTATTTAAAATGGAAAATTTTTGACCCGAATGCTATAAAATGAGCCTAAATGTGCTATACTGTTGGTTATGGTTGAAGTTCTAACGTTGTATCATATACACTTAAAAATGCAATTCCATTCTATCGTAACTTTGATTAAAAACCAATATGCCAGCTTTGATTAGCATTAAACACTTAATTGACAATAATTTCCTATGCCTTCTGTGACTGTGGAGGAATTTGCTGCAATTATTTAGAAGGCCCAGATTCTCATAATCGCTGTTCAAAGAACGTCTGCTAATGCCTTCTCTTCTTTTGGTTTCTGAGTTTTGCTGTAGCAAGCAGAGATGTTGAAAATAGTTTCGCTTCCCCACACTGACCTCATAATACTTCAGTTGAAATGTTGATTTTTTTTTTTTTTTTTGTCATTCAGCTGGGAGGTTAGGGTTGCCCTGAGTTCTCCTCTGCTTCATCCTGTCCCCTCTGCTTTCAGCTGAGGGAATGAGAGAATTTGCTTCAGTTCAGGCCCAGCTAAAGCCACCAGTAAACAACAAGCAAGCCATCCCTTCCCATGGGATTCTAATACTAGTGCAGGGCTGCTGGATGCTTCAGATCCCCAGCTCTTCACGTTGTGATTTCCACCCAGAGATCCTTCAGCATATTATGCAAAACAGTGTCATTTTTTATTTTCTTTAAAAAAATTGAACCCAGGCACAAAAGAACACACACAATATGTACTCACTGATAAGTGGATATTAACCCAAAAGTTTGGAATACCCAAAATACAATTCATAGACCATATGACGCTCAAGGAGAAGGAAGACCAAAGTGTGGATGCTTCAGTGCTTCTTAGAAGGGTGAACAAAATACTCACAGGAGGAGATACAGAGACAGAGGATGGAGGAAAGACTGAAGGAAAGGCCATCCAGAGACTGCTCCACCTGGGGATACATTCCATATATAGTTGACAAACCCCAACACTATTGTGGATGCCCAGAAATGCTTCCTGACAGAAGCCTGATATGGGTGTCTCCTAAGAGGCTCTGTCAGAACCTTACAAATACAGAGGTGGATGCTCACAGCCAACCATTAGACTGAGCACAGGGTCCCTGATGAAGGAGTTGGAGAAGGAACTGAAGGAGCTGAGGGGGTTTGCAGCCCTATGGGGGAGCAACAGTGTCAACTGGCCAACCCCCCTGAAGCTCCCAGGAACTGGACTACCAACCAAAGAATACACTTGGAGGGACCCAGGCCTCTATTCGCATATGTGGCAGAAGATGGCCTTTTTGGATATCAGTGGGTGGAACAGCCCTTGGACCTGAGGGGTTCCATGCCCCAGTGTAGGGCATTGCCAGGAAGGGAAGACAGTAGTGGGTAGGTGAATGGGGCAGCACCCTCATAGAGGAAGGGTGAGGGGAAGGATAGGGGGTTTCCAGAGGGGAGACCTGGAAAGGGGATAACATTTAAAATGTAAATGAATAAAATATCCGATAAAAGAAAAAAAAAGGAAAAAAATTGAGTGTTTGATGTGTTTTCATGTACCTTGTATGATGTATGATGTGTGTGTGTGGGGGGGGGGTTAACATTCATCAGAGAGTGTGTATGGATATCAGAGGACAAACATCAAGATCTTTGGGTTTTGTTTGTTTATTTTTGTTGTTCGTTTGCTTGTTTCTAAGAGGGGGATTTTCTGTGCAGCTCTGGCTGTCCTGGAACTAACTCTGTACATCAGGCTGACCACTCAGAGATCTGCCTGCCTCCCAAGCACTGGAGTTAGCAGCATGCATCAATACACCCAGCTTTAACCTCAAGCCTTCTACCTTGAGCCAAGGTCTCCATGCTTGCTGCTGTGCATGGCAGGCTAGTTGATCTGCAGATCTCTAGGGATTCTTCCATCTCTCTCTCTCCCATGTCACCACAGGAGTGCTGGGATTACAAATATGGGCTACTGAGCCTGGCTTTAAGTGGGTTCTAGGGATCTGAACGAAGTCCTCACTCTCACCCAACAAATGTTTCATCTATAACTGTTCCCTCTGCCTGGATTCCTTTCTTTTGGTAACTTCTTTTCTCTCTTCCTATCAATCTATCTAGACATGTCCACCACATTTTGAGTGGGTGAGTGAATGTAGTAAAAAATGATTAAGTCATTGGCATCACCTTTAACAACAACAACAACAACAACAAGAAATTACCCAAAGCTAAATGGTACCCTTGTTATTCATAACTCAATTGATGGGACATTTTAACCTGAAAGGAATTTACTACTAGGAGTTAGGTATTTATTAAGTGTTAGAAGACATGGGTATACAGGATAGGGCCTACCTTTGAGATTTTTAAATTAAAGATTGCATGACTCAACAATGACCTAAGTTTAGAAAGTGTGGTTACTGCTGACCTTCCTGCTGCTGTCACTTCCTTAACAGTCCTACAGCTGGTAGGCTACTATTAACACTCATGGAAACCTACTTTTCCTCAATCACAATGGAAAAGAACAGGGACTTCATTTCTTTTCTACCTTCCAACCTCACAAAGACACATCTCCATTGGTAGAACTCAAGTTGTATCATAGCTGCAAGAGAGTCAGAGAGATACCATTTTCAGTCTCTGATTTAGAACCCAGAGGAAGCATTAGAAGAGGCTGATGTTGGTGGGTGAATGGCATGTATGTTCTCAAGAATAGATCATGCTCTGGCATTGCTCAAAGGGTCATGAGACCGAGTCCTAATACTAGTGCAAGAGTATTATTATGTGACTTTGGTAAGATAGAAAGCCAGGAAACTCAGACAATAATAGCTTTTGTTTAAGAATCAGAGAATAAGCTTATTATGCACAATTATAATAATTATAAACAATCTTATTAACAATAATAAATTCCATGGTAAAGCATTAAATTCATTAGATACTAAGAAAGGAAAGAGAGGGAGATATGATGCTGCTTGGACATCTGGAAAGGTTTTGGGAAGAAACTGAACATTGATCTGAGCATAAAGCATGAATTTACATCTTAGCCCAGGTAAAAGGCAGGAAGATGTAATATCAAGGCAAGAACATGGACCTTGCAGGAAGGCCTACTTCAAGTTTGAGTGACTTGAACCCACAAGCATAGGTAACTGGAGCTTACCACTGTAGGTACATTTCAGGTTCTAGCTGAAGAAATTCTGTTTTCTCTTCTTGTACATTATCAGTCTTTCCTTCCTAAGCTGATTGCAAATGGATTACAATCCATTTTTATGTCCATTTATTAATTAGCATATTAGATCTGTTCATGTCTAATTACCTATCACTATATTACTAATTACTACAACATTCAACGTATCATTGCCTCTCGTAGTTTAAGGGTCAGGAATGCAGGAACAGCTGGGTGGCTCTGGCTCTTGGTCTCTCATGATGTTATAGTCAACCTGTTAAGCAGACTGAGGGTTCTAAAGGGCCAAAGGATCCATGTCCAATTTTATTTCATGGGAATGCTGGTAGGAAAATTCAATGCCTCATGTGGACCTTCTGATAGAGGTCATGGCTTGGAAGTTGGCCATGCTGAGCATATGATCCCGTGAGTGACAGAAAGGTAGAGCAGCCAAGGTGGAAGCAGTCTAGTTTATGCTCAATGCCCCCTACAGGTTTTATTTAACCACAACCTTTACAGCAAGGCTTCCCTTGGAGACACATATATAAACTTTGGAAAATATGGAATCGGTTTTCCATACTGGTCACTCTGACCCCCACTGGCACATTATGGGAAGGAGGTCCATTAGAAACCTAGCCGCGAACAGACTAGATGGGCATGGCTTGGGGATACCCAGGGGGCCCCAACCCACTCAGAGGTTAAGGAAAGAGGCATGGGGAAATGGTTATGGGAGGGGATGACTGGGAGGGAGGCAGTGAGTAGGATGCAATGGGAATAAGTTAAAAAAAAAAAAAGAAGTTACCTTGGAGACCAACCAACCAACCTCTACCTTATATAACTCCCAACAGGTTAGCTTCATTATTCCAAGGAAGAGTTAGCTCCTTAGAGAGCTGCAGACCAACAGACAGACAGACAGTCTTTGGGACAGGTTCTGGCCCCATGATTCGATTGTTCCAGGAATGTTAGAACAGTAGTTGAAGTGATATTTTAGTTCATTAATAAGGGTCTCACTGAGATGTAATTATATGTTGTGTAATCTTCAAACATCATTTCTTACATCCATATTTATGAGCTAATGGTATTTTTGTAAAAGAACAAAAGTAGAAATTATGGCATGAAGGTGAATTCTCAAAGCTTGGAAATAAGTATGAATGGTACCAATTGTCTCTCATTGTTCAGATGATGCCATAAACAGATGCTTCTTCAGAATGAGACCTTTGTGTGTACATATATATATACACACCCACTCACACCCACATACACATACACACACATACACACATACACATACACACATGCATACATGTGTAAACACCTAAATATGAGTTTATTAAGGATCATGAATGCAAGAGTAACTGGTATATACATGCATATATCTCATTATATTACATAAGTATGGAATTTTAATTTATCCAGAACTTACAGTAATATTTGAATTTGATATATGTTTTCTGAATATAGAGTTATATTTAGATAAGTAAGGAGCAAGATAGGTTTAACCTTAAGCATTAGGTAAACTGTGGCTGAAGGCTGAATCTGCCCTCTCACCTATGATCTCTCACCTACTGTAAAGTTTTTTTCATATTATTTTTCTGTTAGCTAGGGAGGCTTTTGTGATGCAACGGTAGAGTGTGCTGGTTGTGTCAAAGACCTTACAGATCAGAACACCCCAAGCATTTATTGCTTATCCCTTTATAGAGAAAGTGTGCTGACCTATGGTCCAGTTAGGAAATTACATATTGGTATTTGATGGGGGATACAATTGGATATACCCCATTTAAGTTATTGAATAACCAGGGATGGGCACCTCAACTGAGGTCCAAGATGTAAATTTGATGTTTGAGGAGCAGAAGACAGAAATCAATAGTTTGGCTTTGGTTATATGGATGACTTCAGCTGCTCTGCTGGACAGGTGGAATCCATTTTTCCTTGTTCAGAGTTGAAGAACTGGTGGTGAACTTGGCTACTTACCTCTGTCACTGTCTCAAACCAAGCAGGAGACATCGCTGTGGTCAGAACAGACATGACTTCACACTCAGGAGATGATACTTACCTTTGTATAGGACAGCCATCTTCTGAGTTGTGTGATGGACTGCCTATATGCCCAGCGCAGCACAGATGTAATCTCAGGTTTCACGAAACAAAACAGAAAATCCTTAGGACTTCTATTATTGGTTCATTGGGCCAATTTAGTCTCCTGTGGTGAGATTCTCCTTACGGTTTAGTTACAGATAAATTTGAAGAGATTGTAGGCTGAGAGGCAGGCTGCAGATAAAGGGGGTTTGGAGTTATGAGCACTTGTTGCTCTTGCAGATGACAAGAGTTTGCTTCCCAGTGGTTCATAACATTAGGTAACTCCAGCACCTGGGGAATCTGACACCTTCTTCAAGTTTCCATGGAAACTTCACACTCACATTAATGTACACACACACACACACACACTCTTTAAAAAAAAAACAAAGTAAAAATTTGGAAAATATAAAGACTGACTAGTTTCCCGAAAGGCAAATGTGTGGGCCTGTGACCAGGAGAATCGTTCAAAATCTTACACTGCTAGTCAACAATTGCACACCATCAGATTTTAGGTAGTAGTCACAAGGAAGCCAGAAAAGACTTTATACAGAGGGAAACTGAGTCTCAGGGCCGATGAGTAATGATGTGACAGATGGCACCTGGATGCTTTCAGTGGAATGGCCCAGTGCTCACTAATGTGAAGAGTCACAGACTAAATCAAACTAAAGCTCAGGAAAGTTCTAGCAAAGAATTCCTTACTTTACTTACACCCCCCCCTTTAGAATCAATGGATATAGACAGAGGAGGATAGTGACTCAGGTTTTTTTTTTTAATATTTATTTATTTATTATATATAAGTACACTGTAGCTGTCTTCAGACACCAGAATAGGGTGTCAGATCTCTTTACGGATGGTTGTGAGCCACCATGTGGATGCTGGGATTTGAACTCATGACCTTTGGAAGAGCAGTCGGTGCTCTTACCTGCTGAGCCATCTCTCCAGCCCGTGACTCAGGTTTTATTCTCAGTTTATATAGATGAATTCTGGAATAAGACGTAAGGTCCCCAAATTCTACAGGCCACACAGCGTCAAAGGACATGAAGGACAGTCAGTGATGACATTGGAGAATCATCATAGAACCAGGGTCAGCAGACAGAGCAGCTCTGTGTTACTCTGGGATGTGCACATCAGAGCCTAGGTCCCTCCTCTCAATTACAGACCTAGAGTCAGACCCTCATGGCCGGCTTCTTTATTCTGGCATACCTCAGACCAGACTCACGTCAGCTTTAGCCTTTTAGACATCCCTCAGTTGTTTAAGTTCAAAACCTTGAAAATTCTGGGTCCTTTCTCTTCTGCCTCCATTCTATTATCTGCAAGCCTTATTAATCTGCAAATATACCCATGACAGATGAGCCTCACCATTACTGTTGCTACTTCCCTGGCCCGAGACACGGTACCTGGTCTTGTCTTCCACCCAATTACCATGCCCTGGTGCCGCATGCAGTCTGTCTTCAACCCAAAGGTCAGAATTGTTACTAATTTTTGACAGGTCAGAGCATATGATGTTTAAGATTCTCCAGTGGTTCTCCAAGACCAGTCAATGTAAGAGACCTTAAGATGATGACCAAGGCTCAATATGTTTTCTCTTTGCCTTCATCCTCTCCTATCTTTCCTTCAGCATCTTTCCTCTAGCCAGCATGACTCATTCCCTACAAAGTGCCAGCTGTGTTCCTGCCACAGTACCTTTGGACATTCTTATATGTCTGTTATTGCCCTAGAGGGTGGTCTGATCTAAACACTCACCTCCTGTAGGCTTTCCTGGAATGTCACACTTTCCAGCAAGGCCTCTGGTAGAACTCAGTTCCCCATCTCGCTCCGTCCTGTTACCTTATTTTGCTCTACAGTATTTGCCGTCCAACAGCCTTACTCACTTTCTTGATTTGTTTGTATTCTGTGAAATCTCAAGAACCAAGGACAGTTCCTGGCTTCGAGTAGGCACTAAGTGCTTGCTGGGAAATTGCATGAATAGACACTATGCTCAAGTGTGTGCATAGAAAGTTCTCAAGTTGGACTCTGTCATTCTTATTTTAGACAGGGGTTTTAAGAGTTCATTTTGAGGCCAGAAACCTCATGCCATGGTGTGTGTGTGTATGTGTGTGTGTGTCCTTGCCTTCATTTATATATATACTGTTAAGGAGATTTTGTGTAAGGAAATGCATACATGTGTGTCAGTCATTTATGCCTTTCCTGGCTTGCAGAAGGGAGGAAACACACTCTGTTACACTTACTTCTTCTCTCCCTAAACACTCAGAGCTTTTCTTCTCCCAAGCTTCATGAGTTTTCACGGTTTAACCAGCATGTATTCATTGGTGATAGAAGTCACAATCAATGGCTTCCGGATCTTATGGGTGTGTGTTCCTGTCTATCAGGAGCCTGACCCCATTATCAAGTCTGTCTCTACAATTATGTACGGTTGGAAATATCTTGAAAAGCTTAAGATATTTGGGAGTGTAGCTTGGTGGCAGTTAAGAGACATGGGATCAGAATATGGGATACCTTCTTCTGGGGCACAGCAGTTAGAGGGGAGCCATGTCCAACTACCTCTCTACTTGTGGGTTCTTGGGCAAACTATTTTCTTACTCTCAGTTTCCCCTTTGTTGAAATGAGCAGGCTCTGCTGACTTTCTGGGCTATCTTCTGGTGCTGTAAAGCACCAGGCTCTCAGTAAGTGGCTAACTCTTACGGCCACTTACTTCTCTTATTTATCATCATAATGTCATACCTTTCATTTGTATAATGCATTACTCATTTTCTAAGCATCCACAGAACCTGCTGCTGATCACATTAGCTAAGAAGCGCTCAGCACCTGAATCGGGCGCTTCCCAGGGAGTGGATCTGACACTGAGCAATGCGGCAGTTGTAAGGAGAGAAGAAGGAAGAGAGGCCAGAGGGAAAGGCGGGCGTTTTACTTCCACGCATAATGAAAACCTGGTTGTTGGCGTGCTTCTTCTCATCCCTCACACTTAAAAGAAAGCTTTGTGGCTTAAACTGTAATTTCACAGTCAATTAATTTACTATGCCTTTGTATGTTGTGTCCTTTTAGGCACCCACATCTCACAAGCTGTCAGTCTCTTCTACCTCTTTAGGATGAGTGAAACTTAGCCTCTGAGAGTAGGAACCTGGTTTTTAGGGATGAAAATGTCAATCATGCCAAAGGTGATGACGAAGGTCTCTAATCACGGGAGACTGAGGCAGGATGATCCCACGCTCAGGGCCGGCCTGAAATGCATAGTGAGACCCTGTTGTATAAGGATAAGATGTGGATGCATGTTAAATATGGCTAGTCTTTGGCTCTGGGCTACCAGAGCACAGCATCTGGCTCTTAGAGAGTTCCTCTCCTTCACTCAAGCTTTTTGATCAGTGCAGCCTAATGTTGAATCACTTCGGGAAAATGGCATAAAAGAGACATATGGATGTTCATGGACATCTGTAAACAATGAGCAAACGGCACCTGTATGAGCTGGATGGCTCCTGAAACCCAGAAGGGAACAGGACGAAGGATGATGTCAGAATTGTCACAGGACAGGGCCGTCATCATGAGTCACAGCTGTGACCTTGAACCAACCAAGTCAGTTGTTTGGCTGCCATCAGCACCTGAAAAGTGACAGGCACTACCTTTGCAGCATTTTCCAGGATTTTCCAGGATTCTACTACTTGATTTGTGTCTTTTTTTGTAAACTTTTTAAATATTTATTTTTATTTTTTCTGGCACACATGGTGTACATGGGTGCGTGCGTGCGTGCGTGCGTGCGTGTGCGTGCGTGCGTGTGTGTGTGTGTGTGTGTGTGTGTGCACGTGCATAGGCCAGAAAAGGGCCCCGAACCTCTTGGAACTGGAATTTACAGGGGTGATTGTGAGCCGGAAGAACAGGAAGCTCTCTTAATCACTGAGCCATCTCTGTAACCCTTAATTTGAGACTGAAACAAAACAAACAAATGCTAAGGATTCTTAGAGAAGAATCAGAAGGGAGCCAAGAAAATACACAATTTTCACTTGCAAATACTTTAGAATATACATACCACACAGATTTAAAAGGTTGATAAGTTGTCTAGGTCTCTCATCTCGACAGGGTTTTCTGTCAGGGGCAAGAGATGGGTAGTATGCGAGACACCAGCTTACACTAATGGCTTCTCCAATCACTTTAGGTAGAAAAACATTTTAGGGGTCATCCATAAGTGTTTTAGTTCATGTCTGAACGAGGCTGTAAACTTCACAGGGTAAGTTTGTCTTCTGTGCTTTATGCCTTATACCGAGCTCTATAAATTATAAGAATAAAAATAAATGCTGACCTAACACATCCATCCATTTAATATTTAGCAGATTGTAGTGGTGCCTTCAGTATTTTACCCACAGGTATTTTATGGTGTTTGGAGGGTTTTATGGTCAGTCTCTCAGAGACAGACTTTAAGTTGAAATTTTGTGTTTTCCAGAGCATCAATCTTGAGAGCCCCTCGTGGGGCTCTTTCTTCAGCCATTGAGAGACTCACAGTGGCCTCACCCCAGGGGACTCTTTAAGGCCACATTTCTGTTGCATTAGCCTGCTCTCTTTGGGTGGTACCCAGCACTTTCCACTGCTGTATATACTTTTACAATTTTACACAATATGTGGGGAACTCATTTCATACAGGTTTTCCTAGAACTCTGCTTCCATCATGTTGTCTTCTTGCTTTTAAAACTTCAACCACTTAGCTTAGAATTCAAGGTCTTCTACCAGCAGAGAAACATGTCCCCGTGTCTCCCACTTACAAAGCAAGCAACAGATGATCAAACTTGAAAAGAAAAGCTCCTTTGGGGGTCTTGCATTCTCCATCATTATTTTGTTCCCTAGCTAGTGAGGAGGCTTTTGAGGAAAATGCTCCACACTCTTTCCCCAGCTTTTCTCTTTCACTCACTCTTGAAACCACTGTGGTCTGATCCTTTTCATGCTGTGGGAATTACTCTTTCCATGGCTACCAACCCAGTGACCACTCTGCTGATTTCTGAATTTGACCCCTTGCTAATGTTTGATGTATTCTGGTCATTCTTCTGCCTCTAATTGTACTCAAAATTCTTTGATACCTCTTCTGTTGAAACTTAAAATTTTGAAGTGTTTCCAGGCTGAGTCTATACTCTCCTTTTCTTTTTTAAAACAACAAAAACAACAACCACCTTAACTCATTTTACTCAATCTCATACATGGCTTTAGATATCTTCTCTATAGATAAACTACTTTTTTTTTTTTTTAAATAACTCTAGTAATTCTTCGGGTCTCCAGATTCTTTCAATATATCTCTGGATAGTGTATATTTCTCAGAAGGCTTCATTCTCAAGGTAATGTTTGGGGTTACAATACATAGAGCTAAGTACCATATTTTTCAGATTCCCTTGCAGCTATAGGGAACAAAGGCAAATGTCAACTGCTATCTTCTAGGAATCCTTAACACAGACACACCCATTTCTTCATCTTGCTTTCATGTGCTCTCTTCTAAAACCTGCATAGAAAGTTGGAGATGGAATATATATAAAAGTGTGGGGTGATCAAAAGGGTGAAATCCATTTTTTTTTTATGCTTGAGTGAGAAAGTAGCTCTTCAACACCAAACTGTTTAGCCTTCTCATCATTCTTGTTACTATTCTTTGTTGGTTTGGTCTTTCCTACATTTCTGCAGGGAGTTCCTATCCAAGAGAGAAACAGATATACAACAAGCAAGATAAAATTAAAACACATACAAACAACCCAACAAAGCCAAGAGCATCTCTGACAAGGAACTCTTATTCTTCCTGTCCACAAATATGACCGATTGTTTTGAGTCGTCTCCATTTTAGAAGGATGACTTCGCAACTTGAAGACGGAAAGCCTTGATGACGCACTTCCTTCTTTCGGCTCCTCCCCCTTCCTCTTTGGTATCAAGCAGCAGGTCCTTTGCTACTTGTTGCTTTTTTCCATCCAACTGCTGCCTCCTTTATCTCCACCTCTATGTTTTTTTTCTCCTAGTGGACTCCTTTCAACTTGTCTTCCTGTCTCTGTTTTTGCTCCTTTCTTCACAAAAGTCGTGACTTTTAAAAAAAATATTGACATAATTTAGCGAGCTTCCTAGAATGCTCACACATAATGAAAAGAATTCAGTGATTTTCTATTGTAGTTGAAAGATCGGCTTAGTCTGTCTCTTTGATCTCTTCCGAGTTCACCCTCTCCACTCTTCCTCTCTCCTGTCTCCCTGTGTACTTGCTACATCAGCCTTCTTCCTGCCTTAGATCTAGAAGCATTATACAGCTGTGCCCTCAGGACATATGCTCTTGCGGTTCTCTCTGCTTGGTGCCTGCAGGTTGATGCCTCCTGGTAATTTTGGTCCCAGCTTAGGTTGTCTCCCCAGAGAAGTATCCCTGAGCATCGTTAGAAGCAGCAGCATCCTCTGCCAAATGTCCTTCCTGCTCACCCGGCGAGGCAGATCTTCCTCAAGGCTTCCTCTTTCCAGGAAGTCTGAGAGCTGTTGTTTGAACCTCACCGGGATTATCTGTGGCATCTTTTCCCAAATGCTCTGAACACAGCCTTATGCTGCTCTCAGGTTGTTTGGGTACCCATGCTTATTTTTGCTTAACGGAGTAGCTTTTGATCATGACAGATATTGGATATTTCTTTTAATAACTTCAGTGCTTGCTCATAGGAGAGCTTAAGATAGGTATTATTTTAGTGATGTTCAGATCCCTGTTATGAAGCCTTCATGGTAATCATCTGCCTTTACTCCATATGGTTTTTTGGGGGTGGTGGTGCATGAGGACTTTTTATCTCCTTGATTATGAAGAGAATCTCCTAATGTTTTAATTTTACGTTTGGTTTCTGTGGCTCAAAGCACAGTATAATAATTTTCTCTCAGTGGAATTCAGAGTTGAAAGAGAAGCTAGTTATGATATTGACTGACATTATCCTCTTTCACAAATATGAATGCTTGTTGGTGGATGAGGTAGAACCTTGAATATGACATTGAACCATAACTTTTATAATTTCTGTTTCAAGGTGGGAGAAAGCTGAATTTGTTTCTATTCAAAAGGAAGGCCTGGAGCATTTTCAGTAGGGCCTGCGGTTCTGGTTGATTTTTCCACGTGATTAGTTAGTGATTATGGATTTGTGAAGATCCACCCATGCTTTTTTAGTATCCATGGTAACTAAAACAGCATATCTTTGAAAGGTTTAATGGGGCAAGGAAGGGAAGTCTCTTTGGTAGTAAGTGAGCTGCCTTCAGTGCTTTCAGTTTCCACCGCCGGCTCTTGCTAGGACTCTGCTATCATCAGGACCAATACAGCACAGGAGTTTCTAAGGGAGTACCTAATCCCCAGTTTTCTGTTGTTGCAAATTTGTAAGAGAATAGTTTGCCTAAATTTAGTTAAGATTCCACAAACCTAGAACGAACCATCTCCTCCGGTTTTTTTTTTTTTTTTTTGTTCTTTTGTTTTTTGCTTTGTTTTTGTTTTTAGATTTCTCGGCTCAGCAGTCCCACAAATACAGCCTGCTCAGTCCCACTCAGATCAATTTCTGCTTTGAATTCAGAAAAGTTCAGCTGAAATTTAAATCGAATCTGTAACGAGAAGGATGAATTTTTAATAATATGGAAGATCAAAACCTAGAGAAATTTGAATTTAAATTGGGGTTATCATAGAGCACTCTCTGATGTAGTTGCCGTATTTTAAGGGGATTATAATATTCTCCATATGTTTACAAGGAGGCCATAAAGAGCAATCACCTCAAAACAGGCATTTAAGAAACATAAAGCAAATTCAACCCGTCTTCTCTAAAAGCAGAGAAAGGCTCCAAAGTAACAATTGGAAAATGATGGCTGGAGGTTGCCTGCACTGACCCCTTTAAGTCAACAGAGGTCGCTCTAAAAGACTGCCCCCCCCGCCCCCCCCCCCCCCCCCCCCCGCCATATTTCTAACCAGGAAGATATCTCTGTACTCTTTAGCTTTCCAGAGTGCATTTTAATTTTAACTTGCACACGAGAAGATGTTTGCTCGGTGGACTGTGCCCATCCCATCGATGCTGTGCCCCTCTGACCCAGTGTGTTCTGTGCGCGTGCGTGCGGGGTTAGCACTCGGTGCTTCTCAGTGGAAAGGTCATTTGCGATAAAAGGCCCGTGAGAAACTTTGCTTTCCTTCTTAGGTGTGGACAGCAGCAGCCGATGCATATGCATATGCCGGTGTTGCTAGCTTTCCTTGAACAGATGGCAAAAATGATAAACTAAAAACATATGCGCTGCATCGCAAACATTCCCCCCATCCCCGAGTGGTTTGGCAGACTGACAGTTATTAGGCAAGGAGTGCAGAGGTGTTCAGAGCCTTTGAAAAAAAATTAACCCTTAAAAACAGAAGGGCGAGGCTGGAGGGCGTTTGCAGATTTAATAATTGAAAACCAGAAGGGAGTTTTCTCTCCTTGAAGAGATAAGAATTCTTAAATTTGACTGTGAGAAACTGATGGTTTACACCAACTAGGGATGGGGTGAGTATCCTTTGTTCTAATAGCTGAAGAGCACCCCCATGGGCTTCTTTGAGGATTTTGTTAAATAGTTGGTTTATGTGCTGTCCTCCTGTAGACAATCTGGAGTACCCAAACATTGTCTGTCTGGGGGATTCCTAAAGTAGATGTCTCCTGAAAGGTTTTTCTGAAGTAGGGTTGAGACATTTTCCTCCTTGTCTTCTTGGGACTCTATAGAGAAACATTTTATCATTAACACCATTCTTTTTCTTTTTCTTTTTTTTCTGGAAATTATAAATAGAACTGCAATAAAAAAAAGCTGTGGGCAGGATTTCTATTTTATAGATGGGAGTTTCTCAACTTATTAGTGTAAGTTTTCAATGTACCAACTTTCAGCTACCAAGGGACGGAACAGGTGGCTTGCATTCTGGAACATACTCCCTAGTAGCATGTAGTGTCTGTACATCTTTCTGCATGTACCCTCTTTTGCGAAATGTCTTTTGTTCCCACCCTCCACATGCTGGTCAAATGCTCTATCACTCCGTTACATCCCTTGCTCTTAAAAAAACAAAAACCAAACTAGTTGTTGTCTCTACATTGTCAGTTTTTAACAGCTCCTTGTTATATATTGCCGACACAAGTCCTTTATCAGATGAGTGTTTTTCAAACGTTTTCTTGTAGTTGGATACACTCTGCTTGCTCCATTTGCCTTCATTTATCTAACAACACCATTGCAATTTTTGAGTTTGAAAAAACAGTGGATTTTGATTCTGTGAAGAAGTTTGAAGCAGGAGAGGTGCGGGCATAGTTGTGGTCTGCAAAAGGAGCAGAGGGCTGTGCATGACCTGAGCTTCCTCTGGAACTTGGGGGGAGTTCCACTGAAAGAGCCAGTTTCAACTGGCTTTGCGGTGGCTAGACTGTGCTTCTTGCATAGATCTCTGTAGTCTATGATTGCACACAAGCAGCCTTTCAGCCCTGGTGGCTCTGGGTATTATTTGTGGAGGTCACACATGGCAGCCGGCAGGGTTTGTTTTATAAGACCTCATGGACATGGACGTAGGGCAACACAACGCAACCTGTATCACACCCAGGATGCCTCATGGGTGCAGACAGGGCAATAGGTACAAACAAGGATGCCTCCTTCTAGTTTTCCTCCCATCTCACACAATCATCTGTTTGGAAATAAAACGAGAGAGACTGTCCATTTTGTCATGTTTTAAAAGCTACTTTGGTGGACTTACACATCCTGAATTGAAGAGGAAACTGGTGTGTATGTCCAAAAACATTCAGAGCCATCAGATACAATTATGTTTGTATTAGTTACTGTTGTACTGCTGTGATAAAATATCACAACCAAGACAGCTTTACAGAAGAAACAGTTTATTTGGGGTTATGGTTCCAGAGGGTTAGAGTCCCTGATGGCAGAGTGGAGGTAGCAGGCTGCAGGGGCTGGAGCAGTAGCTGAGACAATCAGAAATCACAAGCAGGGAGTAGAGAGACAGAATGCCCTGAGCCTTTTAAAATCTCAAAGCCTGTATCCAGTCAGATACTTCCTCTATGCCTCCTAGTCCTCCCTAAACAGCCATAGACTTGGGACCAAGTATTCAAATGTCTGGGACTTAGGACCCTTTGAAGGTGCTACGGCGCTGAATTCATTTAACCTGCTGCAGCGTTGAATTCAGAGTATATATGTATTTCTGTGATGACTGACACAGGACAGGAGTTCATTACTGCCTACTGAACAATAAAAGGGGTTGATTTCCTAAGCAGGCTAGCAGTTTCAGCATGATTTCAAGGAGAGAGATTTCTGACTTTGAAAGCCCCATCTCTATACCAGACACCTGGTGAGATGAAATCTTGTCTTTACAGCGTGGCTACAATGTATCCATCTCGTTTGAGCCTCTCAGCTTCTGCTTATGCTACGGTCTGTATCGCTTCTGTAATTGCAGAGTTACTGCAAGTGACAACCTCCCCGGGGCAGGCAGCATGAGTGCGGCTGAATCCAGTGTTCAGAGCAGACCTGGTTACCTACTTGTTTGTAACATGTGATCTCTCCTAAGCACCCCTTCTAGAATGATCCACTTCCATCCAATGTGGGGAAAACCACTGGAACTCCAGGCTCTGGTTCAGTCTGTTATTCTTTCCTAGTCTAGTGTACCCGCTCTTTCCTTCTCACTTGCAGTGATGAGAATTTCCCCAGTTGCTTTTCTAGAAGGCTGCCTACTCTGCTTTGATTTTCTAAGCTCCTAAGATCTAGAGTGGGCAATGCCTTGCCTATTTTGGTCAAGTTTCTCCAATGTCTCCTTTCTCTGGCTCTGTCACAGTGTTTATTTAAGATTAGCATTTAAATACAGCAGAAGCCCACTGAACAATCGGTATTTTAATTACAAAGTGTCGCTGTCAACAGTTGAGCTATCTGCCTGAGGCTCTTTCTTTCTTTGTAATGCTTTGCCAATCCTATTCGGGTGGCTTTGCTAAATTTTTCTTTCTTTCCAAATATTTTAAAAAAATTCTTCCAGAGTTTAGTAGTAAAAAGAAATGATTGAATTTATATTGTAGTAATCAGAAGGCACACCTATGAAAAATTTAATACCACAGGGAAATGACTGCTGCCGTTTCTTCGTACATACAAAATTCAGACAGCAGGATTACAAGCAAATAAACTATAGCCAAAAAATTATGGGTTATCTAGAGGATATGGAAAACAGGCACAGGCATGAATATGATTTTTTTGAGTTAATATTCTTATTTTTACCCTTTTTTCGTGGAGAGAAATGTTTTTGCAAACCCTCTTGCCTTAAGACCAAGTCCAATTCCACTTATTTCCAGTAGGGGTCACTGTGGTTCTTCAGTATTTCAAAAATTTTATTTATTTATTTATGTTAGGTTCCCCCCCCCCCCCCCCATTTGGCATCCCTGTTAGAAGGGGAGAAAAGCATTCTGTCATGGTTATTATTTTTAGCAAAGTTAAGGGAAATGTTAAAATGATAGCCTCCTTTTTTAAATACAAAGACTGCTTCTCAGTGCAATTGAGCTTTTTCCAGCTTCTGTATCCCAGGCTGTAACTATCAGAAACATTTCTATCTTACACCGATGACCCAAATTTAATTTATTAGTGTGAAGTATTATCCCTATTCCATTTATTCTGCCATTAAGACAGAATTACACTTGTGCTTCCCATGGTGTGATGGTGGCAGGCTGCCCGTTTCCACTTGCAGACCAGTGTGCCCTCTTCCTTCCGTCTTTCCTTCTTCTCTCCTTCCCTTCCTCCCTCCCTCCCTCCCTTCCTTCCTTCCTTCCTTCCTTCCTTCCTTCCTTCCTTCCTTCCTTCTTCCCTTCCTCCCTCCTTTCCTTCCTTCCTTGCTCCCCCCCCACCAAAAGGTGGCCTCCCAGCAGTACAGAAATACAGCTTCTGCAAAAGTTCATTAAGAACGAAGTACTAAAGTTAATTAATGACCCATGAGATATGCCGATGTAAGGACTGTTTCTAAGGTCAATGTAGGAGATCCTGCAAATCCAGACACTGTTGCATTTTGAAAAGAATTCCCCCTGGTGAATTCAGAAGAAATATAGACTAAGCTTTTGTTTGAAAAAAAAAAAAAGATCAAATAGTAAGAATTAGAAAGTGGAGATAGATCCTCCAACTAACTCTTAAGAAGATGCATGCTGAGTATAACATCCATGTGTCCGAGCAACATGACCATCAGGGTCCTTATATGATCATCAAGGTCCTTGGTTCCCCTCCTGGATTCTTAACTTTCTTTCACTAGGAACCAAGAAGCCTTAAATAGGATATTGCTTTGAAAAATCTCATCTTTTCCTCTCATCCTCTTTTTACTACTTGCCACCTTGCAAAATGCTGTCCACATCACCTTGCAAGATCATCTTCTATCTCACAGCCCGGGGCCAATTGCTTCCTGGCATATCCTTATTTCTACAGCGTTATGACTACATTCCCAGACGTTTCTCCATTCTAGCTGCCTCTCAATGCACTTCAGAAATCCATTCTCGGATAGTTGTCACAGACCTCATATTTAGCAGGACATTTAGAGGTACCGGGGCAGGCACTACAACCTCGCCCTCACCAGTAACCTTACAGTCAGGGCAAAAGTCTTTGACAACACGAGTACATTTTTGTCTCATCTCCTGGTACAGGCACCCAGCTCCATCTCCCCAACTTTTCTGAAAAAAGCACCAAGGCCTGGGCAGCAAGAGGCAGGTGGGGCTGACTGCAGAGGGACTCCACAGAGTTTACACTCTCTCTGTCAGCTGCACTTCCTGCAAAACCAATCTCCATCTTCTAAAATGAGAAGCACAACATTTGGTTGTCTTGACACAACAAAGAATAAGTAACTAGGA
This sequence comes from Apodemus sylvaticus, assembly GCF_947179515.1. Taxonomy (NCBI): domain Eukaryota; kingdom Metazoa; phylum Chordata; class Mammalia; order Rodentia; family Muridae; genus Apodemus; species Apodemus sylvaticus. The sequence goes on from NC_067491.1 coordinate 6,573,589, forward strand.
TTTTTCTTTTGTTGGAAGGCTCCTTAAGTTTTTCCCTTCAAAGATGGAGTCAGCATTCTCTTCATAATCCAGAATCATCAGAAGTGATTTTAAAATATTTCCCTCTGGCCCTCTCTTGTGTGAGTTATATTTCCTTAGGTCCAGTGTTTCTCCATTTTAATACTCAGAGTTTGTCAACTTTTGGCAAGGGGGTGGTATGTCATAGTGGTTTTGAAACTGGTGACACTGGAATTCTAGCCCTGTTCTAACACTATCTTGCATGCAGTTTTCATACTCCCAATTAAATTAATTTTGAGACCATTAAAATGAGGATGCTGATTGTGGTAAATGAGCTAACGCATATATAATAAACACATTGCGGATGATAAGTACTTAGCATGTGGTTAGAATAACAACAATAACCGCAGTGCCGGGTCACGTGATTGCCATGCCACTGCAGGGAAGGCACCTTTGATTGAGGAGTGAGCCGCTAAAGGGGGATACAGGTCATGGGTGCACCCAGGTCTGCACGAAGGCATCTGTGTTGTCATGAAGCTTACCTTCCAGAGTGACGGGAGAGGCATGATTCACCCCTTTCCCTCAGAGACTGAGACACCATAGTAGCCCTTGGCTGGCGTGTAGGGTGGGGCTGTTCTAGAGTGTGTGGTCAGGGAAAGCCTCTGTGAGGAACTGGCATTGGAAGAAAGTCTGAGGTTGGAAAGAAATCAGTCAGGTAAAGACTACTGGGGAACGATATGAAGGAGGGGGCAAAGGCCCCAAGGAGGGCTGGGTTTGTGAGGTTGAAGGAGCAGGCTGCTGGGAAAATTTCAGACTCAAACCCTGATACACACCTTGATGAGGCTTCCCTCACCCCTCCTACTTGAGGACTCCTAAGCTCTGAATGTTGGCTGGAAGCACTTTGCCTGAGCTTTTCCCATCATGCTTATCTTCCGTGAAACTCGGTGTCCTTCGAACTGCAAGCTCTCCAGATCCGGGCGCCGACCTTCCTTTGAGAGCCTTGCCTAGCCTGGCGCGTTCTTTTTTCCAGCAGGGTAAGGTGGTTCGCACAGAGGAGGTAGCGGGATGAACAACACGCAACCTTCTGATCTGGAGTCAGCCGTGATACATCGCGCCACGAGGTCACTGGGATAAATAACAAACGTCAGGTGAAATTTTACCAGGACAGAGAGGAAAACCGAGGGAGTCTTTCATTTTATTGGAAGCAGCTTCCCGAAGGTGATGAAGCAGTTGCCATCCTTGGGCAAAGCATCATTGGCAACCAGCGCCCAGTTAGTCAGATCACTGGCCAACCATGGCCCACTTAGAGTCACATCATTGGCCAACCAGGGCCCAGTTACAATCAGATCATTGGCCAACCAGGGCCCAGTTAGAGTCAGATCACTGGCCAACCAGGGACCACTTAGAGTCAGATCATTGGCCAACCAGGGCCCAGTTAGAGTCAGATCACTGGCCAACCAGGGTCCACTTAGAGTCAGATCATTGGCCAACCAGGGTCTACTTAGAGTCAGATCATTGGCCAACCAGGGGCCACTTAGAGTCAGATCATTGGCCAACGAGGGCCCAGTTAGAATCAGACAATTGGCCAACCAGGGCCAATTGGGGACAGAAAGAAAGTAGGCACCAAGTTTTCTGTGTGATCCGGGTAAGATCCAAGCTGTTATTTTTCTACTTTGATCTTATTAGCTTATTAATAGGGTGATTATTAACAGGATTAAGTAACAGCATATGTAAATCAGCTAATATTGGCTAGCTTTAATTAAAGATTATGATTATTCTAATCCGCAATTATGATTAGTGAAACGATGGCCCTTTTTTCTCTGCATTGTGTGACCTGAGACAACACAGGCATGACCCTTGGCGGCGTGCCTTCTCCGTGGGAAGTGGTCAAGAAACGCGGGCAATTATTTTCTTGTTGATATTTGTTAAAAGGCAACCAGTAATTAACATGCAAATCTTATTTAAGGGAAGCCAGCTAATGTTCAGCCTTCCTGGAACAATGAAGCTACAGAATAACTGTGGGGTCTGTAGTCAACCGTATGTGTGGACGTAGCACTAGATGCTGACTAAGTGTTCCATTAACTGTTTTAGTACCAGACTCTGAGAAAAACCAGGAAGTCTACTTTTTCTCTGTTGGCCAATCTCATCTTCTCTGAATAACTCAAAGAATGCCTGATTGGGAAGGTGAGTTTTGTGTTATCAAGAAACATGGGCTGTTAGAGGACTGGTTAAAATGCAAAGAGGTGAGCTTGTGCTTTGGGAAGGCAGATGCTAATTTCATGGGTACCAAAGGCTACTGTACTGCCAGTTTCCCAGGGCCTGCACAGAGCTCTAACTGCCTCAGCTCCTCGTGGAGAAATAAGTTCTGTCACCTTGTTAACAGGTGCTTTGTAACTTCTAATTATCCTGCATACAACGAAAACCCACCGGCTTCCCCACATCAGTGCGGCATTTTGTCTGAATCGCACCGGATCAAATATTTTGTTTATGCCTGGAGGAAAAAATGAAAACGCAGACAACTTATTTCGTTCCAGAGAGAAGCAATTTGACACATTAGAATTTCTTAAAGATATTAAAATGGACACAACTGTTTTGTTAAGTCAGAGGCAGGATTCGTACGTGTGTTTCCAGTTTAAAGAATAAAGCAAAATCTTAAATTAAACTGGACTTTGTTCCACTTCACACAGCTCTCCTGGGCCCTGAGGGGCTTAGATTGTTTTCCTCTCAAGTGAACTATTTTAAAAATAATAGGTTTAGGTGTCAAGCCATTATTAACCCTTAGCACCTTAGTTTATAGGAGTACCAGTTTAGCAGTAGAGGAAAGCCAGGCAGAGAGTGGGCTTGGATGGGTATGCACGGGGCCAGGTAGGTGCGACACACAAGGTATATCTCCCCTGAGAGATGACAGTGACTGGAGACCAGTTTGGACCCATTTAGAATATGAAAGAAGAAGCATCCACAGGGAGATTCCTCTATCCTAAACTTGACTTTGCAGTTTGGCTATGCATCCGACATAGCGTTTTGAACCCAGGGGTTCCCTCACACAGCTGTGGAATGGTGGCAGCTCATCTTAATCAAACCCCACTCCGGTGGCCCCTCCCACCACGAAGCTGGTTGCTTACAGGATTAGGCACTCCATCTAAGCTTTGTCTTTTAAAAAATATTTATTATTGTTGTTGTTGTTGGTGGTGGTGGTAGTGCGCATGTATGTGTGTGTGTGTGTGTGTGTGCATGTGTATGTGTGCATATGTGCACACTCGGCCATGTGAGTGTGTGCACACGCATGTGTGCATGTGTATGCACTGTGTCTTACAGCTGGGCATATGGCAGAGAACAACTTTTAGGAGTCAGGTCTCTCCTTCCACAATAGATTCTAAGCATCAAACTTGGGGGTCAGGCCTGCTTGAAGCATTCTTACCAATAAATAGATCATTTTGTTAA